>NW_022436945.1:3294024-3434973 GCF_009761245.1 Sapajus apella | reverse complement strand
ATGTTTCTCCATCTGTTTGTGTCCTCTCTTATTTCGTTGAGCAGTGGCTTGTAGTTCTCCTTGAAGAGGTCCTTTACATTCCTTGTTAGTTGTATTCCTAGGTATTTTATTCTCTTTGTGGCAATTGTGAATGGAAGTTTGTTCTTGATTTGGCTCTCTTTAAGTCTGTTATTGGTGTATAGGAATGCATGTGATTTTTGCACATTGATTTTGTATCCTGAGACTTTGCTGAACTTGCTTATCAGTTTCAGGAGGTTTGGGGCTGAGACGATGGGGTCTTCTAGATATACAATCATGTCGTCTGCAAATAGAGACAATTTGACTTCCTCCTTTCCTATTTGAATGCCCTTTATTTCTTTTTCTTGCCTGATTGCTCTGGCTAGAACTTCTAATACTATATTGAATAGCAGTGGTGAGAGTGGGCATCCTTGTCTGGTGCCACATTTCAAGGGGAATGCTTCCAGTTTTTGCCCATTCAGTATGATATTGGCTGTTGGTTTGTCATAAATAGCTTTTATTATTTTGAGATACGTTCCATCAATACCTAGCTTATTGAGTGTTTTAGCATAAAGGGCTGCTGAATTTTGTCAAAGGCCTTCTCTGCATCAATTGAGATAATCATGTGGTTTTTGTCTTTGGTTCTGTTTATGTGGTGAATTACGTTTATAGACTTGCGTATGTTGAACCAGCCTTGCATCCCCGGGATGAAGCCTACTTGATCATGGTGGATAAGCTTTTTGATGTGCTGTTGCAATCGGCTTGTCAGTATTTTATTGAAGATTTTTGCATCTATGTTCATCATGGATATTGGCCTGTAGTTTTCTTTTCTTGTTGAGTGTCTGCTGCGTTTTGGAATCAGGATGATGTTGGTTTCATAAAATGATTTGGGAAGAATTCCCTCTTTTTGTATTGTTTGGAATAGTTTCAGAAGAAATGGTACCAGCTCCTCTTTGTATGTCTGGTAGAATTGAGCTGTGAACCCATCTGGACCTGGGCTTTTTTTGGGTGGTAAGCTCTTAATTGCTGCCTCAACTTCAGACCTTGTTATGGGTCTGTTCAGGGTTTCGGCTTCTTCCTGGTTTAGGCTTGGGAGGAGGCAAGTGTCCAGGAATTTATCCATTTCTTCCAGATTTATTAGTTTGTGTGCATAGAGTCGTTTGTAATAATCTCTGATGATGGTTTGAATTTCTGTGGAATCTGTGGTGATATCCCCTTTATCGTTTTTTATTGCATCAATTTGGTTATTCTCTCTTTTCTTTTTTATTAATCTGGCTAGTGGTCTATTTTGTTGATCTTTTCAAAAAACCAGCTCCTGGATTTATTGATTTTTTGAAGGGTTTTTTGTGTCTCTATCTCCTTCAGTTCTGCTGTGATCTTAGCTATTTCTTGTCTTCTGCTAGACCTTGAGTTTTTTTGATCTTGCTCCTCTAACTCTTTCAGTTTTGATGATAGTGTGTCAGTTTTTGATCTCTCCTTGCTTCTCATGTGGGCACTTATTGCTATATATTTTCCTCTAGAGACTGCTTTAAATGTGTCCCAGAGATTCTGGTATGTTGTGTCTTCATTCTCGTTAGTTTCGAAGAACATCTTTATTTCTGCCTTCATTTCATTGTTCATCCAGTCAACATTCAAGAGCAAGTTGTTCAGTTTCCATGAAGCTGTGCAGTTCTGAGTTAGTTTTTGAATTCTGAGTTCTAACTTGATTGCACTGTGGTCTGAGAGACTGTTTGTTACAATTTCCGTTCTTTTGCATTTGCTGAGGAGTGATTTACTCCCAATTATGTGGTCAATTTTAGAGTAGGTGTGATGTGGTGCTGAGAAGAATGTATATTCTGTGGCTTTGGGGTGGAGAGTTCTGTAAATGTCTATTAGGTTTGCTTGGTCCAGGTCTGAGTTCAAGTCCTGGATATCCTTGTTAATTTTCTGTCTGGTTGATCTGTCTAATGTTGACAATGGGGTGTTAAAGTCTCCCACTATTATTGTGTGGGAGTCTATGTCTCTTTGTAAGTCATTAAGAACTTGCCTTACGTATCTGGGTGCTCCTGTATTGGGTGCATATATATTTAGGATCGTTAGCTCTTCTTGTTGCATTGATCCTTTTACCATTATGTAATGTCCCTGTTTCTCTCTTATGATCTTTGTTGCTTTAAAGTCTAATTTATCAGAGATGAGAATTGCAACTCCTGCTTTTTTTTGCTCTCCATTTGCTTGGTAAATCTTCCTCCATCCCTTCATTTTGAGCCTTTGTGTATCCTTGCATGTGAGATGGGTTTCCTGGATACAGCACACCGATGGGTTTTGTCTTTTTATCCAATTTGCCAGTCTGTGTCTTTTGATTGGAGCATTTAGTCCATTTACATTTAGGGTTAATATTGTTATGTGTGAATTTGATACTGCCATTTTGGTGCTAGCTGGTTGTTTTGCCCTTTAGTTGAGCTGGTACTTGTTGTTTCTTTATATGTGTAGAGCCTCTTTCAGGAGCTCTTGTAGATCTGGCCTGGTGGTGATGAAATCTCTGAGTACTTGCATGTTCCCAAAGGATTTTATTTTTCCTTCACTTATGAAGCTTAGTTTGGCTGAATAGGAGATTCTGGGTTGAAAGTTCTTTTCTTTAAGGATGTTGAATATTGGACCCCATTCTCTTCTGGCTTATAGGGTTTCTGCTGAGAGATCTGCTGTGAGTCTGATGGGCTTCCCTTTATGGGTAACCCGACCTTTCTCTCTGGCTGCCCTTAGTATTTTCTCCTTCATTTCGACCCTGGTGAATCTGACGATTATGTGCCTTGGGGTTGCTCTTCTTGACGAATATCTTTGTGGTGTTCTCTGTATTTCCTGGACTTGAATGTTTGCCTGCCTTGCTAGGTTGGGGAAGTTTTCCTGGATAATATCCTGAAGAGTATTTTCCAGCTTGGATTCATTCTCTTCGTTGCATTCGGGTACGCCTATCAAACGTAGATTAGGTCTTTTCACATAGTCCCACATTTCTTGGAGACTTTGTTCATTCCTTTTTACCTTTTTTCTCCAGTCTTGCCTTCCCGTTTTATTTCATTGAGTTGATTTTCGACCTCTGATATCCTTTCTTCTGCTTGGTCCATTCGGCTGTTGATACTTGTGCATGCTTCACGAAGTTCTCATGTTGCGTTTTTCACCTCCATCAATTCACTTATATTCCTTTCTATTTTGTCCATTCTTGTTAGCATTTCGTCCAATCTTTTTTCAAGTTTCTTAGTTTCTTTGCATTTGGTTAGAACATGTTCTTTAAGTTCACAGAAGTTTCTTACTACCCACCTTCTGAAGTCTGATTCTGTCATTTCATCACACTCGTTCTCCATTCAACCTTGTTCCCTTGCTGGTGAGGAGTTGTGATCCCTTTTAGGAGGAGAGGTGTTCTGGTTTCGGGTGTTTTCATCCTTTTTGCGCTGGTTTCTTCCCATCTTTAAGGATTTATCCACCTGTCGACTTTGTAGTTGCTGGCTTTCAGATTGGGTCTCAAATCTTTCAGATTGACGTTCTGTTTGTTGATGATGAGGTTATTTCTGTTTCTTGGTTTTCCTTCTGACGGTCTGGTCCCCCTGCTGTAGGTCTGCTGAGGTTCACTCCAGGCCCTGCTTGCCTGGGGTTCACTTGCAGCAGCTCCTGAACAGCAAGGGTTGTTACCAGTTTTCTTCTTCTGCTATCTTTGTCCCAGAAGGATACCCGCCTAGTGTCAATCTGATCTCTCTTTTATGAGGTATCTTTTTGGATATACAGGGGTCAGGGAGCTGCTTGAGGAGACAGTCTCTTCTTTATAGGAGCTCATATAGTGAGCCGCGAGCTCTGTTGTTGTTCATTCAGAGCTGCTGGGCAGGTACTTTTAGGTCTGCTGCAGCAGAACTCATAAACTGCTTTTTGTTCCCAGGTGCTCTGTCCCAGGGATTTAGGGCTTTATTTTTGAGTTTCCGTTATGCTGCCGTGTTCTTTTTTTTTTTTTTTTTCCTTCAGACCTGCCCAGCCCAGCAAGGAGGCAGCCTAGTCACTGTCGGCCTATAGCAGCTTTGCTGAGCTGCTGTGGGCTCCGCCCCGCTGCCGAGTGAACTTCCCTGCAGTCCTGTTTATATGGGTGTAGTTAGAACTGCTTTGGCGATGGTGGCCCGCCTCTGTTGAGGCGGAGTCTCTGCTGTGGCGGGTTGCCTTGCCAACAGCGGGCTGCCTCAGCAATGGCGGGTTGCCTTGGCAATGGCAGGCTGCCTCGGTAATGGCGGATGCCCCTCCCCCACAGAGCTGGACCGTCCTGGGTTCAGCTGCGCTTGCTGTGAAACTCTCAATCCAGAGTTTCTGGTTCCTGTTCTTTTGTGGGGGTGGGACCAGCCGAGCCTGATCGCCTGGCTCCCTGCCTCAGAGCCTTTTTTAAGTTGGTGTTCCAGTCGCCTGTTGAAGAGGCACCGGGGTCTGTTTGTTTTCCCCTGCGGCCACTCACTGCGTGGCTTAAACAGCGGCACTGAGGTTTGTGGAGCTTTTTTTCTTTTTTTTTTTTGCCCTGGAATCTACTGTCCTGGTTCTCTGCTCAGTCCCCTTTTTGAACCAGCGTCTGGGCGACTTCCCGTGGCTCCAATCGCCAGCCTAAAGGGCCCCCGGACCGGTGTATTTTGTACGGAGAACCGCGGCTCCGGGGCGCCGACAAAGCAGCCGCGCGGGGCAAAGCAGCTGCGCCGGCCAGCACAGCCGCGCTGGCCGAAACAGCCACGCTGGCGACCGTGGAGCACCTCTGCCCGGGAATTTCCTAGTCTGTGGGCAATAAAAACGCGGCATCCACTCACCCTCTGCGCTTTCGCTGGGAGCTGCAATCCTGAGCTGTTCCTAAACGGCCATCTTGGATCGTCCCCTGGTGGACTATCTTAACATATGTTGGACTCCTCATGATTGTGTCTGGCTACCAAGCAAATAATAGTAAAAAAAATTAAAACTTATTCCTCCAAATTCATGTTTTAACAGCAAATTAATAATGAAAGATTTCTTTACATTCTAAAAAAGAAAGGACTTTTTGTTTACTGTTGCTTGTTGTCTAACTCCAGCAAAATTGACATTCATGTGAAAGAAAAGGTGCAAATGGCCCAAAATCACCTAAAGGAAGGCAAGGGCCTCAGAGGTCAATGGCTGAGCAGCGCTTGCTCGCAAGTACCAGCGGATCTTCTTCAGAGGCAGGATAATGGAAACCTGCATGGCATAGCCTTGACAATTAGCAGAACTGTGGGCCCCACCAAGCCCTCTAAGCTTGGCAAATCACTTCTTTCTTGATCTCATTTGGAAGATGGGGATACTGCTTCACATCTTCTTGCAAGATGGTTTTAAGTTTATTTACTAAATAAATATTTACTTGTTTATTTACTAAATAAGATGGTGCACACCAATTTCTAGCTCAGGGCTCAGAACATGAAGGTATTCAATAATAAATACCTCCTCCATAGTGACCCTGCCATACTCATTTCTCTTTCTCCCATAGGACTTTGTATATCTTTCTATTTTACACTACTTATAACAATGCATTTTAGTTTTTAGATTACTGGCCTGTCTCTAATACTAGATATGAGCCATTCAAGAATATCAGCCACGGCTCACACATTTATCTTTGATAACTAATAAAGAGAATGGTAGTTGTTCAATTAGCCATTTCTCACATGGTTGAGTTTAAAAGCTCTCTCAACTCAGTTAAGGATCTAAAACTGACACTTAAAAACAATGACCACAAGATGGTGTATAACTTGGTGCTAAACCCTGTGCTACAACAGGCTTGTCAGAGATGTTGAAGTTCAGGGCAGAAGGAAAAGATGGGGTAACATCCAGGGGGAAGTAGAACCTGAGGGTGGTTGGAAGATCGGGCAGCCCTAAATGAAATGAGAACCACTTGAGAAAGGATGAAAATGGGCAAGAGTATGGAGGAAGAAATGAGCATGTCACATTCATGGCATAGGAAGATGACTGCTATGATGTGCTCAGGACCAGGCAATGAGGGTGTCTGGAGTTAATGTAGTAGAAATAGGGAATCACAGGGGTATCTAAGGAGGGAGTAACTTGAGTCGCTGATGTTTAACAAAGGCCAGTGGGCACAAGGTCTAAAGTTTCTAAACATCTGGAGATGTTACTTTGCCTGAGGTTGCTGGAGAAGGAAGTTCATGGAAAGGGGGTGGGAGCCCCAGAGCTTCCTACTTGAAGAGTTCATTAGTACTAGGGGATCAGTTCCCATCATGCTGCAGTTGTGTTCTCAACAGGAGGCCTCCCTTCGGATCAGCACGTGCCAGCAGCTCAGCTCAGCATCCTAATGGACCAAGCAGCCCAGGAGCTCTGATGAGAGAGCATCGCTCCTCAACTCAAAGGCAGCTTCAGAAGGATGTTGTCCCAAAAACAGCCCAGGCCTTGTAAGAAAGAATGACAAAGAGCAAGTTGAAATGAATTTTGGGAAGGAGAGTTTGTTGGAAATGAAGAATCCATTTTTTTTAAAGGAGCCATAAATGTGAGAAAGACGCAATAATTAAGACAGTAATATCCATTTTGGAGGCAAAGCACTTTCACATAGAGTGTCACATTTCACTTACTCAACAACCTGGTGAGACAGACCTTATTCCCATTTCACAGATGAAGTGAGGGTAGGTGACTCTCCCAAGAGTTCCCAAGTACATAATGGAGCGGACATCAGACTCCCCGTGTTGTATTTCCTAAATCCACTGTGTACTTCTTTGAACCAAGATGCCTGCCTCCAGAGGAATGGAAGTGTGCTGAGCCCCAAACATAACTCAGAGGAGGAAAGGAAACAGAAAAGTTACCCCCACCCATGAAACCAACAGAAGCAATAGTGTGTAATTCTTGGCTAATGACCAACTCACTGGTAAGTTGTGTCTTAGCTCCCTTGGGTAAGAAAAGCAAGGTGTGCCTTCCCTGGCTGCAATTTTAGGTGGGATATGTTGATTGGAAGACCTACAAAGATCCTCCTGTGTGAGGGGCTTTTTTCAAAGAATGTTGAAGTCTCATATTTGCTTGGCTCTCCTGAGAATTGTGTTTCACAGTCTCATTTATTACCATTTCCAAATAACTAAAATTTTTTCCTTCCTTTGTGATAGTCTGAAAATTGAAAGAGCTGAGACACTCCTCTGTGCCCATGACTGCACCCACAACTAGGTTTTCTTACAAAGCACAAAGAAAGAAAGAAGAAAGGGCATCTTTCCTTTCCAACAGGGAAAATAAATTGTGAGATGTTATGAAATTACACTATTACTATTTAAACCTCACTATAAATCCATGTATCTGCTGCATTAGCTTAGAGTTGGAATACACATGGTTGATCTAATCTGAGAGTATCTCATTATTCTGCATACGAGTAGAAAAACAGACTCAGCCTGGCCTCTAACCAGCAGGGAGATCTCGAGTGAGTCATGTAACCCCTGCTGGTCCCTGTCTTGCCTGCTCTCCAGGTATGTTGACACAGGAAGAAGTGCTTTGAAATCTATAAACCATCATCTCAATGTAAATCATTATTATCACTGTGATTAAAAACAACAACAGCACTTATTTTAACTCCAATTTGTAATTTTATGCCATATTCAGTCTGGGGTCTATTCTGGTCTATAACCTTTGGGATCTCTGTGGTCAGTTACAGTGAAGCTAGAGAAAGTCTGACTCTAGGCAGGCAGGATCTGGAGGCTTCCCAATAATCACAGAGCCTTCACTTACATAATCGCACTGGTTAGGATTTTTACATCTGATTGCAATAGTAATTCCTGCAACCATAGAAACACACAGAAATAGAACAAGGTGATTATAGTCTTTAGAGTCGTACAGGCCATGATTTAAATTATTTCTCTGCTACATAATAGCTAAATAATATAGGCTACTTATGTATCCTTTCTGGATTTCAGTTTTTCCACCTTAAAAAAAAACAAGCAATTAAAAACAATCCTATTAACAAATGTATTTAGAAGTACCCACACCATGGATGTCACATAGTAAATGCTAAAGACATGTTAATTCCCTACTATTTATGTATATATATTTTATATATGCTCTTTCTTCCATAATGTACCAAAATAGAAATTACATTATTCAGTCTCCACATTCTCAAATTACCAGGGACTGTTTCTTTCAGATGTTTATTGTATACCTTGTATGTGCTAGAAGTTGTGCTAGATGCTAGGCATACAAATGTGAATAAAATGTAATTTTGAAAGAATATAATGTTATATGAATGCAATCAAGCTGAGTCTCAAATGTTTAGCGAAGTATCAAAGCATACTCTATTGTACATTGAAGGTCCTTATCAGGCTGCTTCAATGAAAAAAAGGTGATAATGTCCATGAAGTAAGAGCTGGGTCTGTCTTGGTGATTATCATATTTTCAGTACCTAGAAGACAGGATAATGTTTGTCAAGCAAATCTGTTAGTAAACAGGAAAAATAGTAAGTAATTAACATAATACATGAGTGGCTACCTTTAATGTGTTAGATAACATCTTCCTCCCACCAACTGCATCCCCTTTTATTCTATATCTTCAAGATTCAAGAATTGCTTAGGGAGGATCCTGTATTGCAGGTTGTTGGAGAACTAAATGAGAATTACCAAACGCTAAGTCTAAACCTGTCCTTCTCCAGATCTTAACTGAAACCATGCAGCTAGTTGGTAAAGGAATCAGTATCAACTCACCCCATCCACTGCTCTTTTTGTGACATCTTTAAACCTACATTTAACTAAATAGTTACATAATTTCAGAAGTGAAATTTTCCCTCCCATTACTTCAGACAGTACACCCTAAAAGAAGAGATCACTTGAACACCAAACAAGTTCTACACAAAACAAGACACATTGTGCCACGTTTCAGGAAGGTGACCTACCAAACAGGCAGCCAGCTTTGGAGAACCGCCTGTAGTTTTTGATAGTTCCAAGAATCTGAGACATTCTGTTCAGCTTCACTCATCTGCATTAACCAGGAAATGGACAGTCTAAACCAGTGCCCTTCCTTCTCACTTTAAGCCAATTTTGTCTTCTATGCAAATGCCAGAAGAAGGAAATAGTGAGTTATTGGTTCCTTCTCCCATTATCCAGAATGGCTCTTGCACAGTAAGCATCTTCATGACCATCCCACTACCACATCACCTGACAGAACCACCAGAAAACTGAGGTACTCAATGTGTACACCCTGACTTCCTACCTACTCATACAAACTTATATGTATTAATGCAACATGACCTCATGTTCATTAAGCTCTTTGCTGAGTGTTCCATATGTATCATCTAGTCCTCACAAGAGTTCTACATATCAGTAACAGTATCATCTTCCCATGTTACCAATGAAGAAACTACAATTTAGAGGGTTTCATCACTTTGGTGCTGTGAGGTGTAATTTTGTTTAGTACACCACCTCCTGACTCAGAATCAACCAACTTAAGCCATTACAGCAACTCGTATAAAATAACAACCCACTTCAACAAAGGAGAAAACAATAGCTAATTCCACAGCCTGTAACATCCTGACTAACCAGAGGTCCTGACTCTGTCCACATGACAACTTCACTGCTAGCACAACCAGCATTCAAGAAACCAGGCACTAAACAAAACTACAACCAAGGACACTTACAGAGTCCTCTTCATGTCCCTGCTACTTCCACCAGAGCACATACTGGTAGACACAGCTGTGAGACCTGAAGACACATCACATCACAGGACTCTTTGCAGACACTCCCAAGCACCAGCCCAGAGCTGGGTAGCTCCACTGAGTGACTAGACCCAAAAGAGCAACAACAATCACTGTAGACTGGCTCTTAGAAAGCCCCATCCCTAAGGGAAAGGGAAGAGCACCACATCAAGGGAGCACCCTGTGGGACAAATGAATCTAAACAGCAGTCTTGAACACCAGATCTTTCCTCTGACATAGTCTACCCAAATGAGAGGGCACCAAAAAATAATTCTGGTAATATGACAAAGTAAGATTCTTTAACACCCCCAAAAGGTCACACTAGCTTACCAGCAACCGATTCAAAGCAACAAGAAATCTCTGTTGCCAGGAAAATAATTGCCAGGAAAATAATTCAGAATATTGATTATTAAGCTACTCAAAGAGGCATCAGAGAAAGGTGAAAACCAACTGAAAGCATTTTTTTAAATAATGCGGGATATGGATGAAAAAGTCTCCAGAGTATTAAAGAGCATAAATAAAAAACAATCACACCTTCTGGAAATGAAAGACACACTTAGAGAAATGCAAAATACGCTCGAAAGTTTCAACAATAGAATTGAACAAGTAGAAAAAAGAACTTCAGAGCTTCAGGACAAAGCTTTTGGATTAACCCAATCTGACAAAGACAAAGAAAAAAGAATAAAAAATAAAACAAAGCCTCCAAGAGGTTTGGGACTATGCTAAACAACCAAATGTAAGAATAATTGGCTGTCCCATGAAAGAAGAGAAATACAAAAGTTTGGAAAATTTATCTGAGGGAATAATCAAGGAAATCTTCCCTGGCCTTGGTAGAGATCTAGACATCCAAATACAAGAAGCTCAAAGAACACCTAAGAAATTCATTGCAAAAAGATCATTACCAAGGCACATAGTCATCAGGTTATCTAAGGTCAAGGTGAAGGAAAGAATCTTAAGAGCTGTGAGACAAAAGCATTAGGTTACTTATAAATGAAAACCTATCAGATTAACAGCAGATTTCTCAAAAGAAACCCTACAAGCCTGAGGGAATTGGGGTCCTATGATTAGCCACTTTAAAGAAAACTATTGTCAGCCAAGAGTTTTGTATCCATCAGTACTAAGCTTTATAAAATGAAGGAAAGATAACAGTAGTTTCCAGAGCAACAAATGCTGAGAGAATTTGCCACTACCAAGCCAGCACTATAAGAACAGCTAAAAAGAGTTCGACATTTTGAAACAAAACCTCAAAGTACACTAAAATAGAACCTCCTTAAAGCGTACATCTCAGAGGACCTGTAAAACAGTAACACAATGGGAAAAAAAGGCATTCAGGCAACAACTAGCACAATGGATAGTATAGTGCTTCACATCTCAATATTATGCTGAATGTAAATGGCCTAATGCTCCACTTAAAATATATAGAAGAGCAGCATGGATAAGAATTCACCAACCAAGTATCTGCTATCTTTAAGAGATTTGCCTAACATATGAGGACTCACATGAACTGCAGGTAAAGGGGTGAAAAAAGATATTTCAGGTAAATGGACACCAAAAGTGAGCGGGAGATTCTTATATCAAGCAAAACAGACTTTAAATAATGATAAAAAAAAAAAAAAGACAAGAAGGGACATTATATAATGACAAAAGGACTGGTCCAATAGGAAAATATCACAATTCTAAATACACATGTACCTAACACTGGAGCTTCCAAATGTATAAAACAATTACTACTAGACCTAAGAAATGAGATAGATGGCAACACAATAATACTGAGAGACTTCAATACTCCACTGAAAGCATTAGAGAGGTAATCCAGACTGAAAGTCAACAAAGAAGAGACTTAATGTCAATAAATGTTATGTATCACATAAACAGAATTAAAAACAAAAATTATATGATAATCTCAATAGACACAGAAAAAGCATTTGACGAAATCCAGCACTGCTTTATGATTAAAACCCTCAGCAAAATGGTCATAGAAGGGACATATCCTAAGGTAATAAAAGCCATCTATGATTAACCTACAACCAACATTATACTGAATAGGGAAAAGTCAGAGTTAGTATTGTGGATCGCATGGGAAAATATGGATTATTTAATAAATGCTGCTGAGAGAACCATTATCTATCTTGGGAAATAAAACATGCCTATATCATAGTACACACATAAGTTAACTCTAAATAGTTTTCATATACAAATATAGAAGGCAAAACTTTAAAATTATTTTAAAAAGCAAATTTTGATGACAAAGGTTGGAGACTATTTCTCAAACATGATGCATATTAAATACTATAAAATGAAAATATGAGCCATTGATATATATCTATATAGTACATGCAGGAGATTTTATATATGTTTATGCCTGTGTGTAATATACATATGTGTATTTATATACTCATGAGAATATATGAGAATAAGTACATAAGAGGATATATTTGTAAAACAAAACCTATAAAAGATTAGTATTCAGAAAATATGAACATTTGTATAAGTCAATTAGAAAAACACAAACAACCAAAATAGAAAAATAGGCCTAAGTCATGAATAGGTAAGACACCAAAATATAAACTGTCAAAAACATATAAAACATATCTAATTTCTCATTAAAAATTATGAAAATATAAATTAAGACCAAAACAAGATATCTTTTTATATCCACTCATATGACAAAAATTGAGAAGCTAATACCAAGTGTTGGTAATGGATATAACTGTTACTTTGGATTAAGTGAAGCATGTTGATAATTCCAGGTGCTTAGATATGCTATAGCCTCTGCTTAGAATGTGCATCCTCAAATTGTTTATCTAGAAAAACTATTATCCGCGCTTTAAAAACCTACTTAGCATCTATTCACTGAGACCTCCTCAAATGGCCAGAAGCAAAATCAATAATTTATTTCTCTGTGCTGCCTGCACAAAATTGTATCATCCCCATATTACACTGTACTATAATTTGGTATTTATGTTTCTCCCAAACTTAGCCTAGGAACTTTTATAATAGAAAGCAAGAATAGTTTTATTTTGCTGCCTCAGGGCTCAATATATGGCAATAAAGGCACTGAAATAATGAGGACCCCCCAAGTCTTCTGCATCTCTTTCGATAACTACCATGCCCCCGTTAGTTCTGTGACAGTTGTCAGTTGCGGTCTGAGCCCACTTTCCATGGAAGCACTAGGCTCCTGTACACTTTCCTGCTTCTCTCTCAGCTTCACATATTGCAGCACTCACAGTTCGGTTACATTTTCATAAGACTCAACCCAAAAAAACAAATAAATCAAGGAAACATGTCCACATTTTGAATGGGATACCAATTAAAAATATCTCACTCGAGTTGACTTCAAACTCCAAAGCTAGTTTTTATTTTAAAAGGACATTAAATTCCTAATTCCACAAAAGGCTGTGGGGAAAATTTTACCATCCAGACTTGGATGAAGGTGACTGCCTGCAACCAATTAAGATGTATTTCTGGTGTCTGGCAGCTTCCTGATCCATGCCTTCTGCCTCTTCATCACCAGGGACCATGTATTGAGTGGCAGATGCGTTCAAAGCAGCAGTGACTTGGTGGTGCTGCAGCTTGTGTCATTTGGCTCTATTTACAGGCAGCCCAGATGCAGCCAGTCAGCAGCTATGACACTTGGGGAACAACAGTTGCTTTTCCAAATCAACATATGAGACTTCATGGCATAATAGAAAGAACACTGTAGAAAAAGCATTGAGGTGGATTTCTAGTTCTACTACTCTGAAGTTTTGTGACTCCTCAAAAAAACCTCCCTGGACCTCACAGTCCCTGGCTGAAAAGCAATAGCTATTCTGCCTACTTCCCCAAAGTAGAGAGAGATTTTAAGGACTAAATGTAACAGTGAATTTAAACTGTCAGATACTAATACAGATACTAGTATTAGCCAACATTTTTAATGCTTTCTATGTGCTAGATGTGACTCTATGGGCTTTATATTTGTTTATTAACTTCAGCCTACTAGTAATCCTATGGGCTAAATACATTTTATTCTATGATCTAAATAAATACATTGTAACCTAATGAGCTAAATAAATTTTAAATATGAAAAAAACAAGACACAAAACTTTTGAGGAATTTGCTAAGGTGATAGAGCCAGTAATGCAAGATCCTGGGTGTGAGACCAAGCTTTAATCATGACGCTACACTGAACATCTTAGGAGTTGTTTTTCTGTTGCTTTAGATTTGCTTGTAATACTACCCATTACACAAAGAAATCAGTACTTTGTCCACACCTCTACAAAAGTACTTGCCATTTGGCAATAATTTAGTTTTTATATGCCTGTCTTCTCCATTAGACTGTGAGCTCCTTGCAGGTGGGAACTATATTGTACTCCTCTGTAACAGCTCCAGCACTGCCTCCTGGGTCTGGCATATTGCAGATAGGCACATCACCCTCTAGAGATTTGTTGGCTGTATCGATGGAAGGAAGGGAAGGAATAAAGGGCAGGTAGGCACAGCAAATGGATGCATGGGTGGGTGGGTGGGTGGATGGATGGATGGATGGATGGATGCATGGATGGATGCATAGGTGGGTGGGTAGATGGATGGAAGGGTGGTGAGTGGATGGATGGATGGATTGTTGGAAGGCTTGGTGGGTGATTGGATATGTGAGTAAATGAATAGATTAACCATTGATTACTAATTGTATAGAGTACTATCTCATTTTGAAACTAGAATTGTGTATTTAATCCATCCTCACTGAGTTTGCCCATAATTTCAAACTATTTTCTATCTGAAGTCTTAGAGAACCCATTTACTATTATCACAGTCTTTAAAAACCCATAAGAATTGAAAACGACAAAAACTGGGACAAAAACAGCTGCTGCTTCTGAGAGCAAGGCTGATTCTAGAATTTCGCCCCATATTTTAGGCATTTTTATACTTCATCTGTGGGGAAGATGTTCCAAGGCCCCCAGCAAATGCCTGAACTTGTGAACAGTGCCAAATCCTATACTGTATACACTATGTGCTTTCCTACACATATATACCTATGATTAAGTTTAATTTATCACTTAGGTACAGTAACAGGTTAACAACCATAACTAATGATAAAATAGAACAATTGTAACAATCAGCTGCTCAGTTGCAATAAATGTTGTATAAATATGACCTCTCTCTCTCTCTCTCTCTCTCTCTCTGCCGCCCTTTATTCTTTCAAAATATCTCATTGTACTCTACTTACCCTTCTTCTTTGTGATCTGTTGATCTGATAACTGAGAGAGCTACTGAGTGACTAAAGGATAAATGTCCTATATACCACATGGATAGCTAGACAAAGGGGTAATTCACATCTTGGGCAAGATAGAGAAAGAAAGTGCAAAATTTGATTACTTTACACACAACAACATGCAATTTAAAACTTTGCAGACATTATGCTAAGTGAAATAAGCAAATCACAAAAGGACAAATATTGTGATTCCCCTCATATACAGTACCTGAAAATAGTCAAACTTACAGAAACAGAAAGCAAAAATGACGGCTGCCAGGGACTGAGGGAAGGGGAAATGGGAAGTTACTGTTTAATGGGTACAGAGTTTCAGTTTGTGAAGATGAAAAAGCTCTGAGGATGGGTGTTGGTGCTGGCGTCACAAAAATGTGTATGTCTTAATGTTACTGAAAAGTACACTTAGCAATGATTAAAATAGTAAATTTTGTATCGAAAAAACATAAATTGTTTATTTCTGAAATTTTTCATTTAACATTTTCAAACTGTGCTTCACCATGGTAACTGAAGCCCAGGAAAGTGAAGCTGTGGATAAGGGAAGACTACTGTGCTAGCCTTCTTTGAGCACTTAGAGAATGAGAAAGTGTCTTGACTTTGAATCCTCAGCACACCTGCTGCAATGCAAAAGTAGACAAGCAATAAATTTGATGGTCAAACTAATGAGTCAGCCAAGGCCCTGCCTCCCATCTGTTTGTCCTCTTTTCTACTTACAACCAGCGGGTAGCTCCTTTTTATCCTCTTTCCCTCTTTTTCTAGGAAAGGTTGTGCTGGCATTTATTCTGTTCCTTTCTGTTCCACACCAAGTAAAGCTCTTTACCTGGACAGTTGCAGTTTTCAGTTGTCCCCTTACTCTCCCAGCCTGCCATAACACCGACACTCTCAAGTTTAGCCTTATTAAGTTCTCTCAGAGACTCTGGTACCAGCTGGACAATGCCCCCTCCCAAGAAGTCTGGGTCCTTAGCCTTTTCCCCAAGCTTCTAGGTTCTGATCCCACCCTCCTTCATTTTCCCAGTTAATATCCCTGTGTTACCAGAGTGTTTCCCTCTGCCTGTTGAGTCCTCCAACCCCTATTTAACCCATTCTCTACATTAAGTTGCCCCTATTAAAATACCAGTTAGAGCCTACTTTTCTGAATGAATCCTTACTGACTCAACTTATTGTGTACCAGACACCATGCTAAGCCTTTAAGCATATCATTGCATCTGCTCTTTACGGAAATTCTATGGGTACATTATCTTCTTTTTCAAGTGGGTAAACGGAGACACACAAACAGTAAGGTTTTCACCAAGATCACACAAGCTTTAATTGCAGTAAAGAAAAGAGAAGTAGAAGAGAAGCTTCTATCTTCAGTGTAGTTCTGTTTAAAAATACCTATTTGCATGAGACATATGGTTCCTAGAGTGAATTTATGTCCTTGATGTCAGAGTCCTTCTTATAACCAAAAGTAAGCGCAAACTTCCCTGAATAAAGGAGTGCGGTGTCCTTGCCCTCCACCCACAGATATTAATCACACACAGATTTACCACCAAAAGGTGGTTGCAATATAGGACTGAGACAGGAGTGTGCGTGGGACTCTTAAGACTAACACAGACATCCAAGGTTATTTCCCACCTACACAGCTAAAAAGGAATCAAATTCCAATCAAAACGTGATTATGTCTTTCCCTAAAGTTTCTGATGAAAAGAGAAAATAAAGTCTGTTGCATTGGCTGGGAGCCACCCCAGACCATAATGTTTTCCTGTCCCTCATGATAGGTAGCACCTACTCTCCACCCATGTCAATATTTCTTTCCCTTTTGTGCATCTCTCTAGCTCATAGTCTCCTCCAGCAGTTTTCATTCCCTCTTTTTATTATTTTGTCTTCCCATCTCTCTGTGATATAAGTAAAATAAATTTTTGAAAGACAGCTTAGTCATTTAAGAGAATGATTTGGGTGGCTTTTTGAACTTTACACACAAAAGAAATTCCCAATACTGACTTGTCTCATCAAAAAGTTACTCATAACCCAAAACCTCTGAAACTCTAGTAATTCTTTGTGCGTGCGTGTGTGTGTGTGTGTGTGTGTGTGTGTGTGTGTGTGTGTGTGTTGGAGTGGAGAGTTGGCAACTGAAAGATGTGTGCTGGGTGTGTAACGACAGAGTTACTCTTACTCAGGGCTACCTACCTTGGGAGATCTGTTGCGTTTTTTTCTTTGACCAGAAACCATGATCAGCCATACTTTTATCTTTACATTCTATGCCATCCCCAATTATAAAGACATAAATAAATAATGTGTCTCACATGTCTATCTCCATTTGCTTACTATTACACTGCTTTTTGGTTTTGATAATCATTTCTAATCAAGCTGAGATTCCTGACTTTGGCATTAAATTGCCATTTTTAATGGGGCTCAAGATATCTAAAAAAAAGGAAATGGCATAATTTCTTGTTATAAAATGTATCAACAGAAGTTGAAATTTTTCTTGGAAGGAGGCTAAAATAAGCTAGGCATTCTGTCACTCCTTAACAGTCACCTTCTTCTGGTTGACAGCTGTGTTCTGGGAAGATATTGTGGATGGTACCAGCAGCCATCTGAAATAACACCCCATCATTGCAGATGCCATGAAGGGACCCTGTTGAGGAGGCAGAGAGCGTAATGTAATGGGAGTAAGATCAGCCTGGATGGGAATTTCAGATCTGTGCTTTTCTTAATCTCTCAGAGCCTCAGCTATTTCATGTTATAAAGTGTAAATAATTCCTACTTTCTGTAGTTAGCAAGAGGGAGTTATTATTAATAACATACATATTTATGCCACACACCATATTAGATACACATATGAGCACATTTAATCCATACAGAAATTCCTCGTCAGGTATTAATCAGCATCTGTTATTTTACATATGAAGAAACTGAGTCTCCAGAAGCTAATTAAGGTCCTCAAGACTCCAGAACCCATAGGTGGTCAGCCCAAATTTAAAACAATTTATCTAAGCCCAGAGTTACGGCTTTGTTGCACACTGTGCAGCAACCCATCAAAGAACAAACAGGTGCATAGCAGACAGGCAGAACGGTGACAGATAGGAAGCTTTTCTCCAGGGTTCTTTAACTTCCATCATATATTCCCCTCAATAACCTAGCATTCATGGCAGGAAAGGGATGTGGAAGAGAAGCAGAGGGAGAGAACAATGCCAACATCAAGGAGAAACTCTTGGACAGTGAGGGACGTTGGAGGATTTTGGTGGAAAAACCTGTTTTCACTTGCATCAGCAGACTGCATCTTGGTCTAGTGCTATATATTTTGGGGGTCTGAGTATGCCAAAGTACCAAGTGATAGCTGATACTTTAATACAAGATTCTAGTTCCTAAATGAATCCAAATCTTTAGAGGAGAGTATGTGAAGTAAATATTCTCCTCTAAGAATTTGGATTCATTTGGGAAATAGACCCAGCAACAAGGCAGAGGGTAAAATCCAGTGCCTACTTTTTTACCAATAAAGCTAGATTGTAGGTGCTGCTTGGACCCACAGCCAAAATGGGCTTCTGGAATGACAATCCTTCATTTTCTCCCACATTCCCCCAGATTCTATTTCCAGAGGGAACTAAGAGATTAGCCTGTGTACAAGAATCACTTTCAATTATTTGACCTGGACCCTAATTCTTCCTTAAGAGGGGAGAAATACTGCTGGAATTGTCTAATTTTTGAGTCAAAGCAGCTCCAAAAAAAGAAGACACTTCTCTCTTTCCAATTATATTAACAAAACATTATAATAAATACACAGTCCTATTTATTAAGGTGAAATGATACTCTTTACCTCGGGTACATTATGATTAAGAAGTTTGTCTAGAAACCTACCTTCCACATTGAACATTGTTTCTATGCAAAAATGCATTCTACCTTCTACACAACCCACCCACCAAAGATTGGAAACACAATACACTTATCAGTATAAATATAGCAAAATAATCTCAAAGTACTCAATATTTCGTATGAAAGAATCAGCTCCAAACATCTCACTTTTAATTGAAAAAAAAAAAAAAAAACACACACACACACTATGTTAAACTCTAGGGGCCATGATAATGAAGAAAATCCAAATTCAACTGGCTCTTTTCCCATTCATCTTCTCTGCACGTAATACCTTCTGCTTATTTTCATTTTCTTTCCAAACATCTAATTACATAGGAAACAGAAATATTTTAAAAGATAAAAATGCTTGTAGTTGTGATGTGAATTTATTCTGTTAGGGCTCTGGGAAGCTAAAACCTCTCAGGATATAGGGAGAGATAATTTACCAAGTAATTCCCTCAAAGGGCTAATTTGCTACTCTAATTTTAGAGATTAGTACCCTCACTTTGGCTCACCTCAGAATAAGATTCATCTATTTCTGCCTTACCTGTGCCCGTAAGAAAGCAGTTCCAGATTGCAGTTTGATTTTTATTGTGGAGCAACTCTTCACTAGAGAAATAGTCCCTGAGAATCTACAGTATTCCCAAAAGTATCCTAATAAGTGGCAATACAGATAGTTTTAGGTTGGTAATTACAATATCCACATAGATGATCAGTCCGAGACCCAAAGACTTCTTGATTCTTTGACTTCCTCCCCTATAGAAATTGTGTCCTCCATCCCACTTCAGTCACCCACTTTATTGGTATTTCCCAGACTATCACATCCTAGTACTATTTCTCTAAATTATTTAAGAATACCATATTTACTTCCAGCTCCATATACAGCTTCTCCTGCTGTGTCCACATTGCAACAGTTCCTCCTGCATAGATTGAAACTTATTCCTTTTTTGCACTCTTCTTCTTTCTCACCTCTTCTTCCAACTCGACTTGAAATTTGTAGTCCATCAATACCCTACATACTATCAGCATCTCTCTCTCATTCTTGCCTGGGCAGGGAGGAAGACCTAAACCATGCTTAAGGCCAATTTGCCACCCATTCTGTGCCTGCAAACATGGATTGAGGAAAACACACAACCACATGTATTGGTTCTGCTCTGAATTCATGAGCACCAACCTTCAGAAGGTCCTCACTGCTGTCCAGGAAATATGTCACAGTGCCTTAGTCAAATGTCTCTCCCACTCTCCTGGCTGTCTATTTCTCACCTTCTTTTCCCTCCTCAAAGTTTTCTCATATGCCCCCATCTCCTGACTCTTAGCGAGTCTTGCATCGTGTTTAACTGAGACAACAGAGTAATCAGAAGACAACTTTCACATGTTCCCATACCACATCTACCACATTAACTACATCTGGATAATGTGTACCGCATTCTTTTCTGTATAATGATGACAGGATTGCTCTATCTAAAGCCACCCAATTCACGTATCTGCTAGATCCTATCCCATTTCACTAAATCCCATTTCACCAACTCAAGAAAATTGCTCCAGCAAAACTTCCCTCTATCTTCTCCATCACTGTTATCTCTATTCCAAATCATCACCAGCAGCATATCAATAGGATATAATACCCCACGTCAACCTCTTCCAGCTATGGTCCTGATATGATTTGGCTGTGTTCCCACCCAAATCTCATCTTGATTTCCCACATGTTGTGGGAGAGACCTAGTGGGAGGTAATTGAATCATGGAGCATGTCTTTCTTTTGCTGTTCTCATGATAGCAAATAAGTCTTATGAGATGTGTTGATTTTAAAAAGAGGAGTTTTGAGATTTTTACATATATATATTTTAGGTTCTAGCAAGATGTCCAAATAGGAACAGCTCCTGTCTGCAGCTCCCAGCAAGACCAATACGGAAGGTAAGTGATTTTTGCATTTCCAACTAAGGTACACTGTTCATCTCATTGGGACTGTTTGGGCAGTTGGTGCAGCCATGGAGGGTGAGCAGAAGCAGGGTGGGGGTCACCTCACCTGGGAAGTGCAGGGAGCAGGGGAGCTTCCCTTTCCCCGCCAAAAGCCATGAGGGATTGTGCTATCCAGCCAGACACTATGCTATTCCCACAGTTTTTGCAATCCACAGGTAAGTAGGGTCTGCAGTGGACCTCTAGCAAACTGCAGCAGACCTGCAGAAGAAGGACCTGACTGTTAGGAGAAAAACTAACAAACAGAAAGCAATAATATCAGTATCAACAAAAAGAACCTCCACACAGAAACCCCATGCAAAGGTCAACAGTCTCAAAGATCAAGGTAGACAAATCCACAAAGATGAGGAACACCAGCACAAAAAGGCTGAAAATTCCAAAAAACAGAATGACTCTTTTTCTCCAAATAATCGCAAATACTCTCCAGCAAGAACACAAAACTGGACAGAAAATGAGTTTGATGAATTGTCAGAAGAAGGGTTCAGAAGGTGGGTAATGACAAACTCCCCTGAGCTGAAGGAGTATGTTCTAATCCAATGCAAGGAAGCTAAGAACCTTGACAAAAGGTTACAGAACTGCTAACTAGAATAACCAGTGACCTGATGGAGCTGAAAAACAGCATGAGAACTTAGCGAAGCATACACAAGTATCAACAGTCTAATTGATCAAGTAGAAGAAAGGATATCAGAGATTGAAGATCAACTCACTGAAACGAGGCATGAAAACAAGATGAAAGAAAAAAGATTGAAAAGGGATGAACAAAGCCTCCAAGAAATATGGGACTATGTGAAAAGGCCAAACCTACAATTTATTGGAGTTCATGCAAGTGATGGGAAGAATGGAACCAAGTCAGAAAACACACTTCAGGATGTTATCCGGGAGAACATCCCCAACCTAGCAAGACAGGCCAACATTCAAATTCAGGGAATACAGACAACAGCTCGAAGATACTCTTCAAGAAGAGCAACCCCAAGACACATAATCATCAGATTCACCAAGGTTGAAACAAAGAAAAAAATGTTAAGGGCAGCCAGAGAGAAAGGTCAGGTTACCTGAAAAGGAAAGCCCATCAGACTAACAGCAGATCTCTCTGCAGGAACCCTACAAGCCAGAAGAGAATGGGGGCCAATATTAAACATTCTTAAAAGAATTTTTAACCCAGAATTTTATATCCAGCCAAACTAAGTTACATAAGTGAAGGAGAAATAAAATCCTTTACAAATAAGTAAAGCTGAGGGATTTTGTCATGACCAGGCCTGCCTTACAAGAGCTTCTGAAGAAAACACTAAATACGGAAAGGAAAAACTTGTACCAGCCACTGCAAAAACACATTAAAATATAAAGACCAACGACACTATGAAGAAACTGCATCAACTAATGTGCAAAATAACCAGCTGGCATCATGATGACAGGATCAAATTCATACATAACAATATTAACCTTAAATGTAAATGGACTAAATGCCCCAATTAAAAGACCCAGACTGGAAAATTGGATAAAAAGTCAAGACCCATTGGTGTGCTGAATTCAGGAGACTCATCTCACATGCAAAGACATACATAGGTTCAAAATAAAGGGATGGGAGAATATTTACCAAGCAAATAGAAAGAAAGAAAAAGGCAGGAGTTGCAATCCTAGTACCTTATTAAACAGACTTTAAACCAACAAAGATCAAAAAAGACAAAGAAGGGCATTAAATAATGGTAAAGGGATCAATGCAACAAGAGCTAACTATCCCAAATATATATGCATCCAATACAGAAGCACCCAGATTCATAAAACAAGTTCTTAGAGATCTACAAAGAGACTTAGACTCCCACACAATAATGGTAGGAGACTTTAACACCCCACTGTCAATATTAGATCAACAAGAAAGAAGATTAACAAGGATATTCAGCACTTGAAATCAGCTGTGGACCAAGCAGACCTAATAGATGTCTACAGAGCTCTCCACCCCAAATCAACAGAATATACATTCTTCTCAGCATCACATAGCATTTATTCTAAAATTGACCACATAATTTAAAGTAAAACACTCCTCAGCAATTGCAAAAGAACAGAAATCATAACAGTCTCTCAGACCACAGTGTAATGAAACTCACTCAAAACCCATCAACTACATGGAAACTGAACAACCTTTTCTGAATGAATACTGGGAAAATAACAAAATTAAGGAGGAAATAACGAAGTTCTTTGAAACCAATGAGAACAAAGGGACAATGTACCAGAATCTCTGGGACACAGCTAAAGCAGTGTTTAGAGGGAAATTTATAACACTAAATACCCACATCGGAAAGTGGGAAAGATCTAAAATCAACACTCTAACATCACAATTAAAAGAACTAGAGAAGCAAGGCCAAACAAATTCAAATGCTAGCATGAAACAAGAAATAACTAAGATCAGAGCAGAACTGAGAGTGATACAGACACAAAAATCCCTTCAAAAAAAAATCAGTGAATCCTGGAGCTGGTTTTTTGAAGAGATTAACAAAATAGATAGGCCACTAGCCAAAACTAATAAGAAAAGAGAGAAGAATGAAATAGACACAATAAAAGATGATAAAGGGGATAGAACCACTAATCCCACAGGAATACAAACTACCATCAGAGAATGCTATAAATATATCTATGCAAATAAACTAGAAAATCTAGAAAAATGGATAAATTTCTGAACACATACACCCTCCCAAGACAAACCAGAAAAAAGTCAAATCCCTGAATAGAAAAATAACAAGTTCTGATATTGCAGCAGTAATTAATAACCTACCAACCAAAAAAAAGCTTAGGACTAGACGGGTTCACAGCCAAATTCTACCAGAGGTACAAAGAGGAGCTGGTACCATTCCTTCTGGAAATACTCCAAACAACAGCAAAAGAAGGACTCCTCCCTAACTCATTTTATGAGGCCAGCATCATCCTGACAGCAAAACATGGCAGAGACACACAAATTCGTAAAACAACTTCTTAGAGATCTACAAAGAGACTTAGACTCCCACACAATAATGGTAGGAGACTTTAATACCCCACTGTCAATATTAGATCAACAAAATGAAAATTAACAAGGATATTCAGGACTTGAAATCAGAAAATTTCAGGCCAATATTCCTGATGAACATTGATGTGAAAATCCTCAATAAAATACTGGCAAACCAAATCCAGCAACACATCAAAAAGTTTATTCGCCACCATCAAATTGGCTTCATTCTAGAGAAGCAAGGCAGGTTTAACATACACGAATCAATAAATGTAATCCACCACATAAAGAGCACCAAAGACAAAAATCACATGATTATCTCAGTAGATGCAGAAAAGGCCTTTGATAAATTAAACTCTCCTTTATGCTAAAAACTCTCAATAAACTAGGTGTTGATGGACCATATCTCAAAATAATAAGATATTAATGACAAACCCATAGCAATACCATACTGAATGGGCAAAAGCTGGAAGTATTCCCTTTGAAAACCAGTACAAGACAAGGATGCCCTCTCTTACCACTCCTATTCAACATAGTATTGGAAGTCCTGGCCAGGGGAATCAGACCAGAGAAGGAAATAAATGGTATTCAAATAGGAAGACAGAAAGTCAAATTGTCTCTGTTTGCAGACAACTGATTGTATATTTAGAAAACCCCATCATCTCAGCCCAAAAACTGTTTAAGCTGATAAACAACTTCAGCAAAATTTCGGGATACAAAATCAATGTGGAAAAATCACAAGCATTTCTATACACTAATAATAGACGAGCTGAGAGTCAAATAATAAGTGTACTCCCATTTACAATTGCTACACAAAAAAATAAAATACGTAGGAATACAACTTCCATGGGACATGAAGGACGTCTTCAAGGAGAACTACACTTTCAGAGCATCACTTTGTTCCTCTCCTAGCTTCTCCTTCTCAGCCTCCTTCATTGGTATCTCCTCTTCTCCCTGACTTTTGAATGATGAAGTGCTCAGAACCAAGTCCTTGGATCTCAGTGCTTATTTATTTTATTTTTATCTTATTTACACTTACTCCCTGGGTCAACTCATCTAAACCCATGACTTTACATATCATTGATATGATATCCACAGATTCATCACTAACCTAGACATCTCTGAATCTCACACTCCTAACTCAACTTCCTATTTAAAATCCCCTAGATGTTTCATAGGCATCTCAAACTCCCCAATTCCAAAACTCAGTTCCTTATTTTTTTCACCCAACCACTCTTCCCATTGCCTTTCCTACCTGAGTAAATGGCAACTCCATCTTTTCAGTTTCTCAGGCTAAAGCCATTATGGTTATTTTTTACTCCTATCCCACACATTACACTGTTGTCCTTAATTTTGAAGAATATCTAGAAGTGAACCACTTCTCACAACTTTTCCTGGAACTACCCTAGACCAAGCTGCCATCATTCATTGCCTAAATAATTATTGCAATAGATTTTTGAATGAGTCAGCTAGTTCCCCTATTTCCATTCTTGCCCCTTTAAACTCTGTTTCCCACAAAACCAGGATGATCTTTTAAAATCAAATGATTTCTCTCCTTTGCTCAAAACTCTCCAACAGGTTCCCATGTCACTCAGAATAAAACTAGAAGCCCTTACCCAGCCCTAAAGGTCTTTGGTATCCCAGCCTGGCTCCCTCCCTCTCTGACCCCAACCCCTACCTGTGCCTCCTCTCACTTCGCTTCTGCCACAATGGCTTCCTCACTGTCCTGTTCCATCCATCACTCATCTGCCTCCAGAACATTGTCCTGAGTGCTCTTCATAACTAGAAATCTCTTCCTCCTGATATCCTCTCTTAGTTTCCTCCTCCATTTCACATAGGTCTATACCCAAATTACCTTAGAGGAATGGCAACCCCTAAGTAATCATGGAAGATAGCTGTGCACTCTCACTTTTGTCTTGTACCTTGGCTTTGTTTTTCTTCTTAATGTCTATCCATGCCTGACACCTTTTGTGATCTCTGGCTCACCCCACTAGAATATATATTCCATGAGACTAGACACTTCATGTCTTTTTATTTAATGCCATATTGCCAGTGACTACAACAGTGTCCCTAGAGGCATTCAGTAAATTAGCTGAGTGAATGAATGAGTGGATGAATGAACTTTTGGATTATGAGACTATTAAAGCTTTTCTGGAAAGACCTTTCACACATCAAAGCCACAACAAAATGTGAATAAAAAATCGGAATCAGTTTTTATTCTATGATGTTGAAGAGACTCTCCATGCCATTAACCAGAACCCTTTAAGAAAAGTAGAGTTGAGGGTCACCCAGGACTACGATAGTTCAGTCTGTTATGTTTTCTAAGTCAATTCTCATAACAAACTTCAACAGTGACTTAAGTCCCACACCTCATAAATATTCACCTTGCTTTAGCCAAGCAGGGTGGCATGCACCTGTGGTCCCAGCTACGCAGGAGGCTGAGGCAGAAGGATCAGTTGAACCCAGGAGGTCTGGGCTGCAGTGAGCAGTGTTTGCACCACTGCACTCTCTAGCCTGAGTGAGACAGTGAAACCCTGTCTCAAAAAATATTTAGAAAAAAAAAGTAGACTAACTTTGCCTGAAGATGGACAGCGATCGAAAGGATCAGGAATGTTTTAGCTTGTTCCCTGCTTAAGATCATACCAACCAATGAATTGCTCCTAGCAGGGTCTTTCCCTTCCCAGATGAGCCACCACACATATGCCTCATCCATCATTCTGACGCTGTTCTTTCCCATCTCCTGGGACAGTTGGCAATCATTCTTGCAAACTGCCTAATATGACCATTCTTCAAAGCCCTGGTACTCCAGATCCACACTTTTTTCTGTAAGAGTAAAGACCGTACAAAAGACCTGAATGTCTTATCGGTGTTAAAATAGAAAGACTTAAAATATTACCAATGCCTCTTTTACTGACCCACTAGGTGGGAGCAAGTTCACAGACCAACACTTGGGCTTATTCCTCTATCTCCCTAAACTGAAAGGCATCAAGTGATAACTACGACTCTCTGCTAACAAAGGATTGAGCATCTGTGTCCAGTCCCTGGATCGAACCATTGCTCAAGCTAGTCTCTTTCTTCTATTTAGGAAACATATTTCTCTCTGCTCTAGGTAGCTGCTACAAACACATGGGCTGTGGATAAGACCACAGTTTTGGTAGTCAGACAGAGATGGGTTTGTATCCCATCTCAGCCCCTCATTGACTGTGTGATCATGGTTATTTACTTCACCTCTTTGAACTTCAGTTCTTTTATCTGTAAAGTGGGAATGACAATCATGCCTACCTCATAAGATTTGCTGAAAGGGTTCTTTAATGTAACATGTAATAGCTTAATACTATGCCAGGCCTGTAGGAATGATTTAATAGATTAATTTTTTAATTTTTACTTTTCAGGGCTCTTCTCACTATGATATGTTGTCTTCACATAAATAACAATGATTTCTCGTTCCACATACCCATTTGCAATATGATTTTGACACTCACTCCTCCTATCAAGAGGCAGAATATATTTCTCACCCAACTCCTCACTTGAATATTCTGGACTGGCCTGTGAGTTGCTTTCATCAATAAAATGCAGCAGATGCTTGGTGACTTCAAGGCCCAGAGCTTAAAAGCCTTGGAGCATCTGCTTCACTCTCTTAGAAGACAGCTGGCCTAGAAAGAAGTTGGGGTAAAGCCATTGAAAAGTCCAATATCACGTGCAGAGAAAAGCCACTTCGAGAAAGGCTGAGGCACTGCAGCCAGAAGCCACCAGGGCCCAGAGGTGTCCAGGAGCCATCTTGGATACAAGAGTTGGATTATCATTGTCTGTCTAGTGTAGTCATGTCTGAGCATTTCCATACTAAAATATTACAGATATTACTTCCTCTTAAATTATTTTTCTTTAACTTCTTATTTTGTTATGTGTGGGAATTATGTAGATTTGGTTTTGAAAGTATATTGTAGGTGTGTTGTATTACCTTTTCAGTAAAGAAAGGTTTATGTAATATTTGTTATAAAAAGAGAGTATAACATACCAAATTACTGCCTTTAGACAGTTTAAACTGGCTCACCCAGACCCAGAGGCCCCCTGACTAATGTTTGATTACCCATACATAATTAGAATAAAATCTAAGTGTAATTTCTCACAAACTCACATTCATTTCTTTTCTCATAGATCTCTTTGTCCAGGCCAGGGTTTCTCAATATTCACTAATCCAGGGACTGTTTGACTACATGAAAACAACAATGTCTCTCTCCTCTCTCTTTCCTCTCTCTCTCTCCCTCTCTCTCCCTGCCCCCCACACCCCAGCAACGTGTGAGTCTTTCTCTCACATGCACACACACACAGCAGCGCCTCCTTCTCTGCCTCCAGCTGAAGGCCCACCCCTTCCAATCACAGCACTAGATGACGGCAAGCTCCTCAAGGAACTGAACAGTTAGGTGCATCCCCAGGCATCATCTCTTCTCCCAAAGCGCCTGGAACAGAACCCAGTACTTATTAAATATTGAGTTTATATATTCTGTGTTGACTTCACAAAGTAAAAGAAAATACTGCCTGAAATTAGTATCAACTCATTCAAAGTTCTGACTCACTCCAATCTCCAGAGGAAATATGTACCTCCAGGCTTCCCTCCACACACATATGGAAATCAAAAGCCTGAAAAATTCTCCTGCAATACCAACATCTTCACATTATATGCAATTTTGCACAAAACCAAGTTAATTGTCCAGAAATATTCAGAGGGATTGCATTAATTATTTTGTATAAAGAAGGTTTATAAAGCATCTTTATATGTGGAGAGAACTAACATTTATTGCATCAGATACTTTAAATAATTCATCTCAATGCTCACAACATAGTGCAATCCCCCTTCACAGATAAGGAAATCAATGAGCAATCAGTATGAAGTGTCTTGAAGGTCAAGGTCATACCCTGACAATAGGCAGAGCTCAAGTCACTGAAAGCTAAAGTCTCATGTGCTTTTTGCTCCACCCTAACTGTTAGCAGCTGTAGAAAGGCCACATGTCCTGGAGCAATTACTTAATCTCTTTGGTCTTCTCTTTTCTATCTGTAAAATGGGGAAGATAATATCACCAATATAACAGAGGTTTGCAGACCTCAGGAGTTGCTACAGGTAAACTGCTTAGGCCAGCATGTGGCATGTACTAAGAACAAAAACATACCTTGGTAATCATCATTTCTTGGCCCCTGCTGTTTTCCACAAAAGAAATTTCCGTATGTTCAGGACACTAAGGAGAGACCTCATGGGTTCACGGGGACTGAGCTCTGACAAGGATGGGAAAACAGGAAGTAAACAGACTGTACCACAGGTGTCTCCTATAACAACCTGTTTTGTATTTCCCATGAAAAGGGCTTTCAACACTTGGTATATCACCAATGCCTATTTCCATGATTCATTTATTTTTCTGACTTCTCAATGTGTGTTCCCAGCACCTGGGGGCATAAAAACCCACATAGCAAAATCCCAGCATTGAGACATCACAGAAACAACACTATTCAATCAGGACTCACAACCTGGATTTTTGGGGACACGCAGAATGAAAGGGATCTTAGTGATGCTTTTGCAACACCACCCCCTATTTTACTGAAGAGGAAACTGAGGCACGGAGAGGAAAAGCGGCTGTTTTCTCAAGCTATTCCTCAACAGCTCTGGGATCACCCTCCTTATTTTACATGTCTCACTGCTCTCCAGTGCACAGCCTGTACTCCAGCCATTGCAAATTGTGCGAACCCCCAGATAGACCATGTCCCCAACCCCAGGCCCATCTGCCTTGCACATGCTGTTCTTCAGCCCAGAATCTCTGTCTGTATTGTCCACCTGGATATTTGCAGCTTGTCCATCCAGCTCAGCCCAAACCCCCAGGACTCTCACCATGCTTCTGTCAACAGACTCTTCCTCCTGCCAGGATTGCCTTCCGGCCTTCCTGATTTTATTCGCTTAATATAATTCAGATCACAACACTCTTCTGCTTAAAAGACTCTAATGGCTTCTAGGCACAATTAAGGTCTAACACAAACAAGGTCTCCTAGGAACATGCCCTGCTGACCTCTCTGACCTCATATCATACCATCACCCTGACACTGTGCTCCTTCCAGGAGGGCTTTTCTTCTGCTCCTCAAACACTGAGAGTCTTGCTAGGGGCCTCAGGGCATGTGCACCTGCTTTCTCTTCTCCCTGAAACACTTGACCTCAGACTCACCTCACAGAGGCAACTCCTTGTCATTCTGATCTCAAGCCAAATGTCACTGTCTCAGATTCCTCCCATCACCACATGGTTATCCTAACTTACCATCCCCCTGGGTATTTTTCTTTAAAACATTTCAAACTCCGTAAAATTATTGTGTTCGTGCATTTACTGCCTGTCTCTTCCCCTAGATTCTCTACTCTATAAGAGAAGGAATATGGTCTTGTTTACTGATCATCTTCAGAGACTAGCACAGTGCCTGGTACAGAGGTGGTGCTCAAAAAATACTGACAAGATCGATGGGTGAATTCATACCTAACCCTGCCAGACAACCCCTAAAGGCTGGTGTTTTCAAAAAACCACAAATGGCAGTTAATAAATTCTCTGATATCTACTGTCTATCAGCTGGGGCTTCCCAGCATAGTCTCAAAATATTGGTCTCATCATAGAAGTTTTATGCATTGTTTTTCTTGAAACAATTCATTGTTTTCTCCACTCATCCTTATCTGAGAATTTTATTTTCATCTTCTCACCACATTTGGATCTAAATTCAAAAACATGGACAGATAAAACCTCTTCCTTTTGGTAAAAGATGCTAGAGATTCAGCATCAGTGTGCCCATTGCATTAACACAGAAGGGCTCCTGACCCAGGGATGCCTTGGATGGGAGGGAAACAGATCCCTGAGGAAGGGAGCCAAGGATCACAGGGTCTTGTTCTTTCTGAGGTGTGACTAATAATTATTCAATGTCTCATTCTCTTTATATTCTAAAATACATTTGATGCTCTCTGAGGCCCCTTCCAAGGCTAAAGTTAATTAACATTCATTCACTAAACAAAGACAGACAAATATTTATGCCATGTGTTTGTGCCAAGCACTGTCAAGATGCAGAAAATGTGGCCCTGGAAGAACAGCCAGGAATATCTCTACCTTCAAGGAGTTTATGGGATCTCTGGAGCATAATCTGCTATTGAATTTTCAAAAGGTTTGACCTTACTCATGGAATATTTTAGTAACAAGAGAGTGAGTTTCTTACACACTGCCGCCCTGGAATGAGATGTCTTCCAGCCTCATCCTCTGCTTCCTACTGTAAGTGAAAGAAACTCCACTCCTGCCTCTTCTATCTCTGCCAGGTGTTTCGTCCAGCCAGTGTTTGGGTTTTCCCACTGTATTTGTCAGGGTTCTCTAAAGGGACAGAACTAATAGGATAGATGTATATATGAAAGGGAGTTTATTAGAAAAATTGACTCACACAATCACAAGGTCAAGTCCCATAATAGGCTGTCTGCAAGCTGAGGTGCAAGGAAGCCAGTCTGAGCCCCCAGACCTCAAAAGTAGGGAAGCCAATAGTGTAGCCTTTAGTCTGTGGCTGAAGACCTGAAAGCCCCTGGCAAACCACTGGTGTAGGTCCAAAAGTCCAAAAGCTGCAGAACTTGGAGTCTGATGTTTGAGCGCAGGAAGTATTCAGGACAGAAGGGAGATGAAGGCTGTAAGTCTCAGCAGTCTAGTGCTTTCACATTCTCTTGCCTGCTTTATTCTAGCCACGCTGGCAGCTGATTAGATTGTGCCCACCTAGACTGAGGGTGGGTCTGCCTCTCCCAGTCCACTGACTCAAATGTTAGTCGCCTTTGGCAACACCCTTACAGACACAGCCAGGAATAATATAATTTGAATCATTCAGTCCAATCAAGTTGACATTCAACATTAATCATCACATCCACCAAACACCTCAGATCAGATAGGTAGGGGGACTTAGCTGCACAAGTGAAGCTGCAGTGTATGCGAAGAGAGAACATGGGTTGGAATCCAGGAGCTGGGCATTAATCCCCATTCTGCCAACTCACTTGGAGTCTCTGGAGAATGTCTCTTATCCTCTCTGGCTCTCAATGTCCTTACCTACAAAATAGGGTGTGGTGGCCATGAGAATGCCTCTCTGAGAACTCCCACTGCATGAAGTAGAATTGGTCAAGAGCCCCAGCCTTACTGTGCGAAATCAGCCACCACATCAGCACCACCAACAGCTCCCAGCTAAAGTCTGTGTGTGGCAGGGACACTTCTGGGAGAGGCAGGTACATTTCTAGGAAACATAGAACTCCTCTGACCAGCAACTCTGGCCCAACTCTCCACCAGCTTTGCTAAAATTTCTGCACACTGCAAGGAAGTCTAATACTTTCCCTGCTCAAACTTTTTGCTATTCTGCTCCCCATGAATAAGACCTAAATCACGGTCTGATAACTCCCCCAGTCTCCATGTTTCTTCACTGTTTCCCCTCAAGGGTAGTTTTTCTAATCAATACCTTGAGTTCTTTTTTTTTTTTTTGAGATGAAGTCTAGCTCTGGCACCAGGCTGGAGTGCAGTGGCATGATCTCGGCTCACTGCAACCTCCATCTCCCGGGTTCAAGCAATTCTCCTAACCCAGCTTCCTGAGTAGCTAGGATTACAGGCATGCATCACCACGCCCAGCTAGTTTTTGTAATTTTAGTAGAGATGGGGTTTCACCATGTTGCCCAGGATGGTCTCGATCTCCTGACCTCATGACCCGCCCACCTCAGCCTCCCAAAGTGCTGGGATTACAAGCGTGAGCCACCACACCCAGCCCCCTTGCATTCTTAATACCACCTTAACACCTGCTTCCTGAACCAACACACTGGGAAAACAATACCTTATCTTCCCTCATATGTTGTTATGAAGGTGGTGTCAGTGAAAATGTCTTATAAACTATGTAAGGCTTTACAAAATATAAAGCATCCTGTGAAAGAGACAGTGTCATTCATTCATTTATTCCACAGTTCAGTACTGATCAGTCTACCATGAGCTGGGGGCTAGGCAAAGGATCCTGAAGTAAGGAATGATACCCTTGATTGAGCAGATCACAGGCTAGAGGACATCTCCAGATTCATCATGGCCTTGTTTTAGAAAGTAAAATCTTAGGCCAGGTGCAGTAGCTCGTGCCTGTAATCCCAGCACTTTGGGAGGCCAAGGCTGGAGGATTGCTTAAGCCCAGGAATTCGAGACCTGGACAACATAGTGGAAGCTTGTCTCTACAAAAGAAAATCAAAAAATTAGCCAGGTGTGGTGGCACATGCCTGTAGTCCCAGCTTCTCAGGAGGCTGAGGTGGGAGTGAGAATCACTTAAGACCAGGAGGTAGAGACTGCAGTGAGCCATGATCACACCACTGCACTCTAGCCTGGGTGATGGAGGAAGACCCTGTCTCAAGAAGAAAAAAAAAAAAAGAAAGAAAGAAAAGAAAAGGAAAATGTCTTGTTTTTCTTTTTTATAATTTCAATTTTTATTTCAGATTCAGGGGTACGTTTGCACATTTATTACATGGGTATATTGTGTGATGCTGAGGTTTGGGGTATGACTGATCCCGTCACCCAGGTGGTAAGCATAGTACCCAATTGTTAGTCCTCCAAACCTTTCTCCTTCCTTCCCTCCCTCCCACCTCTGGTAGTCTCCAGTGTCTATTGTTGCCATCTTTATGTACATGAGTACTCAATGTTTAGGTCCCACTTATAAGTGGGAACATGTGGTATTTGGTTTTCTGTTTCTGCATTAATTCACTTAGGATACTGACCTCCAGCTGCATTCATGTTGCTGAAAAGGAAATGATTTCATTCTTTTCAATGGCTTCATGGTATTCCATGGTGTGTATGTACCACATTGTCTTTATCTAGTCCACCATTGATGGGCAAGAAGGTTGATTCCATGTCTTTGCTATTATGAATAGTGCTGGGATGAACATATGTGTGCATGTATCTTTGTGGGAAAATGATTTATTTTCTTTTAGATACACACCCAGTGATGGGATTGCTGGGTCAAAAATAATATTAGATGACAATTTTTGATAGGGAAATGGGAAAAATAAAACAGAGTAAGAGAAAAGATGAAAGAAAGAAGCAGCCATTACACCAAGGAACTGCGAGTGTTAGTGGCTACTTAAGTGTATGTGAGAGTTTTTTAAATTGTGCTCAGATGCAATTCGATGCTCTACTCCTGCCAGAGCCTTGCAGCACCAGGGTGACTTGTTGGGATGCAGTGGTTGTAACACTTCTGCAGGGAAGCTTCAACTGTTGTCAGCATTTTGTGGCCCAGAATATTCAGCTAGACAAAAGACCTCCAGGACAATATGTTCTGTGTTGTAATTTTCCAAAGGCGACATGATTATAAAACCCAAGCAGATGGAAAGACGATTGCAGTGGACGGGGAAAGCTGTTAGCAGTTTCCATTTGTAGACAAAACCATTATTTTTAAACAGATCGCTGCCAGAATTTGATGAATCTGGTACTCTTTGCACCCTCTGCTTTGCAGAAAGCCCTATAGCTCTGTCAGACTTTGCAAACAGTTGTGGGATGCTATTTTTGGACATTTGTTTATGTCAAAGGCATTGACTCATAGAGTTTCACATTTAGCTTGCTGTTAATCTCTAATAGGCCATTAATGCATAGTTCCCAACTGTAAAAATTGGACTTCAAAATAAATGGCAACGTGATCATCCTTTATTTAAAATATTACTGCACCCCATCATTCTATGTCAAGGCTCAGCTTGTTTATGGGAGAGCTTGATTGCATAATTACACATTAGAAATCATTTGTAAGGAAAATTGATTAGTATATTTTACAGCAAGGATTTCACCAGAAATAACCCTGTCTCTAGCTGCAGGAGCAGAGCACCAGGTTGAAAATGGCACAACTTCAGGAGCTTGTCACCATCCTGTTTATTTCTTGTCACAGGAAGAAGTAATTGCCCACAGAACAATGAGGAATAAAACTGTCGGCTTTGAACACCATGATCCACAAATCAAGTTTTCAGCAATATGATAGGGTTCTAGAAAGAGTGCTCAGCAGGAACTCATAGGTCTTTAGTTCTAGTTGTAAGCCTGCTGGTAACGTGTAGGCAAGTTGCTCAGACTCTCAAAACCTTCACTCCTTCCTCAATAAATGGGAATGCAACAGTGGATTTCCAATGGTAAGAGGTAGACAGTGTCCATACACAGATGCATGGGAGTTGAGCAGAAGATAAAGGCAGAGATGAGCATCACTTCAGACTGGAAGATTGGTGGAGGATGGGTGAGTGACCATCATTTGGCGGTCCTTCCTCTTCAGTGTGAGGAGCACTAAGACACTGCCCACTCAGCTTCCACACAGCCCCAGGATTCCCAGGTCGTCTCTCCATTTCTGTCTATCATGCTTTCCTGTCTGCATGTTCTCACTCCTGTCAGTGGCCTCTTTTGTGTTTTTCATGATCTCTGGCAATAGAAAAATTTGTTCTGCAAAAAATAAGTCTGAATCTTTCTGCAGCCTTTGTTTCTAGCTCTGCAGATGATTTTTGTCTTTTTTTATGAGTTGAGAGTAAAGATAACACACTATTTAAAACACCTCAAAATAAAATACCAGTCCTTGGAAATATAATAACAACAACAATACTAGTAATAAGATCTGACCTTCCAATGGACTCTTATGAGAAACAATGGCATAAATGGTTAATTGTCACAAATATGAAGTGCTTATTTAGATCAAAGAATTTTTTAATTAACTTTTACTTGCTTTTTTCTCATTTGTGAAGTCAGAGTCATCATAAAAAAAAGGAAATGCACATGAACAAATTAAAAGAAGAGAATAAAGACGAGTAAAAAAGGAAGAAAGGACAGAAATCATCATTCATAGTCTCTCTTTATAATTCCCTCATCCAGAGGAAAAAATGTTAACACTTTAGGGAATCTTCTTACACTCTTTTCTGTGAATGTACAGTATAAATTTACCAGACTAGATTCATACCCTATATACCTGTACTATTACCTGCATCTTTAACTCGGCTATGTATCATAAGTAATTTTCCATGTTATATTTCTTTGATCACACCATTTGAAACAGTTGTATTTTATCCCATTGGACATATGCACCACAATCCAGGAAAAAAAAAAACCTGGAAACTTCTTTGTCACCATATTTTTGCACTTGTCCTCATTTATCTCTAGTTTTCTATCAGTTTTTTAATGTTTCAGCCATTATGAGAGCAAAATATAACAACTATGACCAGACCAAAGATTTTCTAAGGAGCCAAATGTGTTGAATAGATTACAAATGAGACCTTTTCTGGTAAACTTGCCAACTCTTCTATATGGCTACAAACCCTTTCAGACTGCCGCTTCTATCATATCTACTTGATATCATACTTTGGAGCTTCCTGAAGGTAGCAATGATGTTTAATTCATCTTCTCAATACCAGTGCCCATCTCAGAGTCCAGCCCATAGTAGGTCCCAATAAATAATTGTCAAACTGAACCAAACTAAACCCTTTTCCACTCATGAGTAAATACCTACTCATCCTGTAGGAAGTCCAAACTTAAAAATCACCTCCTTTTTCTGTGAGCACACAGTTTTTGTTTCCATCCACAATAATTTCATATTATTTTATCCATATTCTTTAGTATTTATCAAATAGATTTTCTGTGCCTGAATATCTTCCTCACATATCAGGCATGTTTATTCCCAGCACCTAAGACAGTCTGGCATGAAATAAACTGAATGAACATTCACAAGTTGGGGATTTTTTGAAGCTAACATAGTCATACACAGCGTTGGTACTTAATGAGTGCCTGCTGAATTGAACTGAACTGAACTGAATTGGTGCTAGGATTTCCAGCAGTGAAATTGGATAAATAGCTACTTCTTTACCTCGAGTTTTACCCTTAATGATCTTACTGATGTCCAACAATGGATGAGCACAACATAAACTGTTTCCCCTTTATCACCTCCCAAAACTGAAAATGCTGACACTTTTCACGCCCTGTTGATTCTTTTCCTTTTTACAAAGGATAAGGTCAGACACGGTTTACTTGAAGCGATGGTATCGATCTTCATTCTGGAGATGCAATTGGATCTTTCCCTCACAGGCAAGTTGTCATTGACTTTTACTTGGAGAGACAGATACTGACCATGAGATGCACTGGGGGAAGTCAAGACTCAGTATTCAATTGTGACTGGCCCAGTGAGCTGGAATTTTTACCCAGACAGACCTAACCTTAATTATCTTGTTGAATGGGCTCTTCCATATTGCTTCCAAAAGAGCTTTATGAAAACACAGATTTGTACCATAAGAAAAGAGACATTAAATTATTTAAACTTTCAAATTAAATAAAAATTGTATCCTTTTTAAACTCACCATTGTTTTAAGTCATATATTGAGTACACCAAAGAATAGTGAAGACAAGAGCTATCTGAGTGAGCAGATTCAGGTGGAGTAAGAGTATAACTCTACCTTGGATAGGTCTGCAGAGATTAAAAAACACATTCATGAGCATTGACTCAGTTGCCCTTCAGACCACCCTTGCAAGAACAAAATACTTATCTTCAGAAACAGAAAGCAGGAATCATAGAGAATAAGGAATAAATTGAATGTAGCAGAGCTGCTAAGAGGTCAAATCGTCAGTCTGTTCTACCATACCTTGCCACTGTTGGCTTTTATGAAGTAAAGCTGTATATAAACACATTCCTATGCAATATTGCATCTGGTACTCACAAAAACCCAATGAAAGATTTTATGATCTCGCTGCAGGGTAAAAATTTGTATATCAATAAGTGATTATTTTTAATGTAAAATTGAGCTAGATCTAACAAACATGCATAGAACCTGCACACTAAAATCTACCAATACTGATTTCTAAAAATTCGAATAAGGTCTAAATAAATGGAGAAACTGTGTTCAGGGATTGGAAGGCTCGACATAGTAAAAATGTTAATTCTCCCCAAATTAATACGCAGATTCAATCACAATGCTTATCAATAGCTCAGCAAAAGTTTTGTAGATACAGACAAGATTATTATAAAGTGTATGTGGAAAGCCAAAGTAACTATAATGACTAAACAATATTGAAAATGAATTAAGCAAAAAAATTACCCAACCCAGTTTCAAGACTTATTTTACAGCTACATTATCAAGGTTGTATAGGATTGGCAAAAGAACAGATGCATGAATCAATGGAACCAAATACAGAACCTAGAAATAGATCCACACTAATGTGGCCAACTGATTTTTGACAAAGCTGCAAAAGTAATTCAATGGAGAAAAAAAATAGGCTTTTCAAGAAACGGCCCTGGGCCAATGGAACATCCACAGACAAGAAAAAAAAGAATCTAAACCTAAATCTCATACCTTTATTCAAAAATTAACTCAAAATAGATCATGGATTTTAGGTAAACAAAAAATTACATAAGAAAAAATCTTTTAGAACTAGACCTGAGCAACGAGTTCTTAGACTTGACACCAAAGGCACAACCCTTAAAAGAAGAAATTGATCAATTTAACTTCATCCAAAGAAAAACTTTGCTCTGTAATAGACCGTTAAGAAATGAAAAGATCGGGAGCCGCAGTGGCTCTGGCCAGTTGTCTTGGCGCTTGAGGAGGCAAGGGTATGCATTCAAGGCTAACCTGTGCAAAATAAGAACCTCTCATTCATTTAAAAAAAAAAAAAAGAAAGAAAGAAATGAGAAGATGAGTTTGGGTGCATTCAAGGTGGAATGGCCATAGACAGCATGGATGAAACTGGAGATCATTATGTTAACTGAAATAAGCCAGACACAGAAAGACAAATGTCGCATATTCTCACTTATTTCTGAGATCTAAAAATCAAAATAACTGAACTCATGGACATAGAAAATAGAAGTTACCAGAGGCCAGGAAGGGTAGTGGGAGGGTGTGGGGTTGGTGGTGGGGATGGTTAATGGGTACAAAAAAATATTTAGAAATAATGAATAAGACCTACAATTTGATAGCATGACAGAGTGACTACAGTCACTTAACCATACATTTTAAAATAACTTAAAAGAGTGTAATTGGATTGTCTGTAACTCAAAGGATAAATGCTTGAGAGGATGGTTAATTCACTTTTCATGATGTGGTTTTTTCACATTGCACACCTGTAACAAAACATCTCATGTACACTATAAATATATACACCTATTATGTATCCACAAAAATCAAAAATTTTTAAAAACAAGAAAAATGAAAATAGAAATTACAAGATGGAGGAATGTATTTGGAAACCACACATCTGACAAAGAGCTAGTGCCTAAAACATGCATGAAAAAAAATACTCTCAAAACTCAACAGTGAGAAACTTTATAAAATGGATACAAGACATTTCTTCAAAGAGAATACAGAGGTAGCAAATAAGCAAAAGAAAATATGTTATTAGCCACTAGGAAAATGAAAATTAAAACTACAGCGTGATAATACTACACACATATTAGAATGGCTAAAATAAAAATAACACCACCACCATTGCTAGCAAGGATGCAGAGAAACTGGATTATTCATGCATTGCTGATAGTGATAAAGAACAGGAGAGTCACTCTAAAAACAGTTCAACTGTTTTTTAAAATATTAAATATGCAACCACCATATAGCATAGAAGTAGGCATTTATTCCAGTGAAAAGAAGACTTACATTCACACAAATATCTGTAACAAATGTTTACAGCAGCTCTGTTCTTAATAACCCCAAACTGGAAACAACCCAAGTGTCCTTCAATGGTTAAACACTGTGGTACATTCATACCATGGAATACAAAGCAATTAAAAGGAATGAATTATTAGCAATAAAAGGGAATGAATTATTGTTATACACAACAGCCTGGATGACTCTCCAGAGCATTATGCTAAGTGGAAAAGTCAATCCCAAAAGTGGAAAATGTATTATTCCATTTACATAACATTCTTGAAATGACAAATTTATAGAAATGGAGAACAGACTAGTGGTTGCCAGGGTTTATGGAAGGGATAAGGGTAGGGGAAACTGGCTGTTGCTATTAAAGGATAACACAAGGAATCCTTATGGCAATGGAATATTCTGTATCTTGACTTTGTGGATGATAATCTTAGTTGTGGTATTGTACTATAATTTTGTAAGATATTATTGGGGGAAGGTGAATAAATGGAACACAGGAATTTTTTACTATTGCATATGACTCTACAATTATCTCAAAATAAAATGCTTAACTTAAAAAGTAGGAGGGAAAAAAGCCTAAAAAATAGAACCATATTCAGGAGGATGTCAGAGTTTGGATTTCTAGTAATAGTATAGACCACTTCTTGTGATCTCTTTCGTATTGGTTCAATTTTCTCTCAGTTAGACATCTGTATGAAACAACTGCCCCTTTGACTACTTAACCACACCCAGAATGTCATGAATTTATACTTGCTGATTCTTCTGCCCAGATTATACCTTCACTCATATCCTTCCATCAAGCTTCGTCTTGTGATTAAAGACACGGTTTATGTAACTGCTGTATTACACACATCAAGCACAGTAAATCATTAGCTCCTTTGTGCTACTATCTATCTTTTATATACTTCTAGCTGGTACATTGCCTTTTGATGGTGTCTTGAAATTACCTCGATGTTCTTCTACCCAAATGCTTCCTTACTTGTCCTATAAGAAAGTTCTGAGCATCAACTAATGCAATGTCTTTAAAGAGGCCGTGGGTGTGATCTGCACACTGCTCAAATCCCCCTGTTCAAAAGAAGCACTCATTTCTCCTCCCCTACCCAGCTGCTGTGAGTAGTGGCTGCTGAGGGCTCATAGCTGAGTCTTTCTCCATACCCCTTGGCAGAGGTGAGCAGCCATACTCCATGTTATACTTCTTTCTTAGGGACATCAGGTGATGTGAGGGTGCTATTTTAGTTCTTCCGTTGCAGTAATAGAATAACACAGACTGGTTAACTTATAAAGAAAATTAATTTATTTCTCATAGTTCTGGAAGCTGGGAAGTCCAAGAGTATGGCACCAGCATCTAGTGAAGGTCTTTCCATGGTAGAAGGGTGAAAGGCAAAAACAAGAAGGCAATACAGAGAGAGAGGAAATCAGGCCAAACTCACTTTTATAACAGGTCTCAGTAACTAACCCATTCTAGTAATAACAGCATTATTCCATCCATGACAGCAGAACCCTCATAACCTCAATTCTCAGAGGACCCCCTCTTTAATAATGTTACAATGGCAGTTAAATTCAACATGAGTTTTGGGGGAGGCATTCAAACCATGGCAAGTACAAAGATCAACCCCAACTAGATTTGGCCCAATTCTGAAGGACCATCCCAGCTCCAAACTCCACAGAATCATCTCAGACCTCTATTGCAAGTGCACCAACTTCTCCCTCTCACCAATTATGTTTTCCTTATTCTCTATTAAATGTTGTTGCAAAAACTACTCCTCAGTAAACTCCCTACACAAACATCTTTGTCTCAGAGTATTTTGCAGGGAACCCAAAGATAGTGCTAGGAGTAGTCTAAAAAATAGATTTTTTTTTTTTAATTTTTAAGTTCCAGAGTACATGTGCAGGGTGTATAGGTGTGTTACACTAGTAAATGTGTGCCATGGTGGTTTGCTGCACCTGTCAACTCATCACCTAGGTATTAGGTATTAAGCCCAGCATGCATTAGCTATTTTTCCTAATACTCTCCCTCCTCCCACCCCACTCCCCAACAGACCCCAGTGTGCATTGTTCCCCTCCATGTGTCCGTGTGTTCTCATTGTAAATAACAGATTTTTAAATGGGATTTTGGAGATATATCACCTGCCAGCTGATTGAAACTATGGACTTCATCACAAGTGATAGATGAAGTGCTAATAGTCCTCAAAATACTATAGCTGCAACTGTTACAGTTTCACTAGCAGAAAAGTGAGGTGGAATATTGGTGGATGAAAATAAGTAGTGGCAACATCTCAAGTGTTGCAGATGTTCAAAACAATGAATAATTTCAAGGATTATAAAAGTAAGTGGATTTTGCAGGTGGGGGAATATTGATGCACTAAAGAAATACAATGAAAGGCTAAGATGATCGATTACAAATTTAAGAGAATACCAAAACCAGTAAGGAGGCTCTCCTACTTCTATAGCTAGAAAACAACAACAAAAAAAAAACTATGACTCAGACCCCAGCACTTAAGCATAGTGATGATGGAGTTCCAGAGAAGACTGAATTCTCAATCCTGGCAAGTCTGCTCCTCTTAGGTCAGAGTTCTGATGAGAAAGGAGATGTGGGGTGAAAAGATTGTTGTCAATACACTCAGAAATCTTGAACTTACTGATTCTCCTGACCACTCCAGGCCTGGAGAAGCGTCTTATTCCTCCATATTGAAGCCCAGTTCTCCTCCCCTTGATTAAAAATGATGCAGATGCCTCTGTCTTGCATCATTTGAAACATATCTGAGTCTGTGCTAATGAGAAGACTCTTGCTGAGTGCCTAGAGAGCTTCAGGATCAGGTCTGGCTGCCAGAGGAGCCAACCATGGGAGGAAAATGTTAGAACTTTCAGTCCCACTCCCCAACTTCCAGTGAGGAGAGAGGGGCTGAAGAATAAGTTAATTACCAATGGCCAGTGATTTAACCAATCATGCCTATATAAATGTAACCTCCGTTAAAATTCTAAAAAGTAAAGTTTAGAGATCTTCCTAATTAGTGAAGACATGGAAGTGCTAGAAGGGTGGTGTGCCTGGAGAAATCATGGAAGCCCTGCACTTCTTCTCCCAAACCTTACCCTATACATCTCTTCCATTTGATGATTCCTGGGTTGTACCCTTTATAATAAACTGGAAGGAGCAAGTAAAGTCCTTTCCTGAGTTCTGTGAGCCAGTCTAGTAAACTATCAAACATGGGAACCACCAACTTTGTGTTTTTCCATGAATACACACACAAAAAGTTTCTGGTAGAATATGAAATAAACCTTTAGTACTTAGCTCTTCTCTGGGGACCAGGGGTTGGGGGGAAATGGGCTTCTCAAATAGAAAGAAGACTCATATTTTAGCTTTCAGAATTTTGTATCATTTGGGGGTAGGCACCGTGGCTCATGCCTGTAATCCCAGCACTCTGGGAGGCTGAGGGGATGGCTCACTTGAGCACAGGAGTTCAAGACCAACCTGGGCAACATGGGGAAACCCAGTCTCTACTAAAAGTACAAAAATTAGCCAGGCATGGTTACACATGCCTGTAGTCCCAGCTACTAGAGAGGTTGAGGCCAGCCTAGGCAACATGGCGAAACTCAGTCTCTACCAAAAATACAAAAATTAGCCAGGCATGGTGGCATGCACTGGTAGTCTCAGCTACCTGGAAGGCTGAGGTGGGAGGTTCGCTTGAGCCCAGGAAGTTGCAGTGAGCTGAGATCACGCCACTGTACTCCAGCCTAGGCAACAGAGTGAGATACTGTCTAAAGAAGAAGAAAAGAAGAAAAAAAATGGACTATTTAAATGTTTTACCATGTTCATTTATTTGATTATTTCTAAATAATAGAGAAGATTATGTTTTGTAAAGAAAAAAAAAAAACAAGAAATCTGAACTAATTTTAAATGGGAAAATAGAATATTAACTAGCATTGGAAAGTAATTCCTATGGCTGAGCAAATTGGCCCTGAAATTGCAACTCACCACAAGGAACCAAGTAAGCAGTAGCCACTAGCCTTGACAGATGGACATTGTCCATAGAGAGCATTGGTCCTCAGCCTTATCACTGGGAAAGAGAATGAAGCAAGAGAATATTTTGGCCATATCCCCATGACATTCAAGTGTCTGATGAAAACCAAAACACTCAGGTAAAAAGATCTAGTTACTCTCTGCCCACCTGACATATTGTCTCAGTTTCGTGACAATATGGACTTTTGATTGGTTTTTAAGTTTCCATGTGGGCGTCTAGAATAGGGAAACATAGTCTTTATTTGCAGAAAGAGAGATGACATTGGCAACTGTTAAAATTCCCACGTGGGGTAATGCTTAGGGGTGAATGCCATTTTCTTTCAGGTTCTTGATTGCAATAAAAATGGAATTTGAAGAGGGTTACTATTCTCCAGAACCAACAGAATTCACCTGTACCATGTTTACTGCTTAATATTCCAAACAGAATCAGCATAATGTAGTAGAAATGCCAACAAATTTTGTGTCAGGAGAGCTAGGTTCAACCTCAGGTGTACTAAATAACATTTGGTTAAGTCACTTAAATATTAGGCCTTGATTTTTTTCATTTACTGAAAAGAGAACTATAACATTTCACAAGAAACTTAAGTATTGTTTAGAAAGAAAAGGAATCCAGCATTCATGTCCACTTGTGGAATCAGACAGATCTCACACACACACACACACACACACATACACACACAGACACACTCACTGTCAAGAATTGAAACAAGAAAACCTTAGAAAGCCTACCTAAGGAACTTGAAATAATGGGTGCTCTTTCAACACTTTGGTACTTCACTTAAATAGCTGTGTTATGGGATATTTAGCACTGTATCCATTTTTTAATGAAATATCCCTATCAGCCACAGGATAATTACTAATGAATACAATGCTTTTTATTTTTTCTTACATTTCTTTCAGATGAAATTAAGCTTCACAGAATAACATCTGCTATCACATTCATATCACATTTTTGCATATCTCACTTGATTTTTTCTCATGGGTTTTACTAAGTGATATTGATAGCCATCAGTTTCAATTTTGAAAAAAAAAATAAAATCATGTTGCGTCTTTTAATTCTTAATATGGTGCCATGCTTTTCTTCATGCCATGCTCTCTGCTCCCAATGCCTTCCCTCCACGTGACCCTACATACATTCCGTTACCTGCCAAATTCTTAATCAGTTAAATTAAGCCAGAATGCAAAATCTTATAATGACACCTCATTTTTGGACTCTCCTACCCACAGTAAAAATAACTCCTCTCCTTCTTCCATTGAGTTAGGGAAGTCATTTTGATCAATCAAGAATGATGCTCATGGGCAGGGAGAGATCAAGAGTTTTGTTTCCAACATGTCAAAAGCAGCTACGGAGTTGAAGCTCTCATCAGCCATCCCAGGATACTGATCTAACCCTGGGATGTCAAAGGTGAAACAGACTGTTCTTTGCTCACAGAGGGCCATACGGCTCAGGCATATCCACCATAGCCTTTCTCTCTGCAAATCAGGGACAAAGGATGCTCCACACACCCCATCTCAATTTATCAAGGGTAGGAGAGAGATTAAGGGGAGTCTTCCATGTGAGTAACACTCACACACTCTAGCTTACAAAGAGAGACACATAGCTCTCTCTCATATGCCCTTCTACCAGGAGTAAAATTTTTGCTAACTGAATCCTCTTTCTCCCCAGTTTTCTCCTGCATGTGAGAAAGGGACAAGGGCCCTGAAGTGCCAGGGGGCTAACCAGAACACTGCATCCAAAAGTAACCAAAACATGACATTCACCTGTGGCTGATTGTGTCTCCCCATGACACAGTTGCATGGGGCCAGATATGGTCCGTGAGGCCCAAACTCTTACACGTTATGCATCCTCATCATTGTGCCACCCTTCTAGCTCATTTGTAGTTCTTAGTTCAAGCATCCACTTCCCAGATGTATTTACTCAGACATTCCTTTCCTCCAGTTGGGTTTGGTGCTCTTTTCCTGGGCTTACCCTTTGGGCTCCCATTGCTTCTTATTCATGACATGATTATAGTTCTTTTCACACTAGATGGTAATCTTGTCCATTTCCCCCTAGTATATTGCAAGCTTGGTTCTGAGTCCCAGGTAAGAAGATAGGTAAATTTAACTGAATATTTACCCTGTGCCAGGTATCACGCTAAGTTCTGCACATACACTAGCTCATTGATTTCTCCCACTATGCACATTATTCAGTACTACCTCCCATTTCTCAGATTGGGAAAAGTAAAAGCATTTGCACAAAGTTATACAACTAATCAAGGTTTGAACTTAAGCATCCTGATAGCCAGCCCATATGTTTAACCACTATTTCATGTCTCAGCCCAACAAGATATGGAATCCTGAATGACAACTAATAGCCTATGGGGTGGGCAATGGAGAATGGGTATTCTTTGCCTAATACCCTACAGATGTAAACGCTCTAAAGTACAAAATAAGATGGTGCATCTCTTAAGATGGAGGAGGGAACAGTGGTTGGTGAGTTTGAGAACCAGGTGAAAACAAAACCTCCAAAGACCTGTTTTGCCAAAATAGAGGATTTAAAAATTGGACTTTATCCTTGAGCTAATTGGGGACAGGAAGAGTTTTAAGTAGAAATAGGACAAGATTATGTTTTTATGTTAGGGATATATTTCTATTGGCCTTGTGGAAAGTGGTTTAAAGGAGTAGAGTTGAAAGTTAAACTTGGCAATAAAATTGAATGACTATAAAGTGTCAATCATTGTACCAGGTCTTAGAGTGGGAGGTGGGAGGTAGGGAGAGTACAGTAATAAAGACTGACAGAGCATAGGTCTAGGCAGAAGCACTGGCTGACACAAAAGCCAGAAAGCTGGCTGGACAGAGCTACCTGCCCCCCAGAAAGAAGGGGAACTGAAAGCAGGGAAATAGCCCATATGGCAGGATGGGTTCTGCCCCGCACAAAGTCCAGCAGGCTGAAAATCTCTCACTCCAGAGTTTCACACCCAGAACATCAGACAGTGACCAGGAATGACTGAGCTCAGTGGGGGGAAGGGCAGCCGCCATTAGAGAAGCTGGCCTAATTTTCCTGAGTAAATAAAAGACACAGTAGCTCCACTGAATCCGTGGAAGACCAGCAGCACCTCTGCAGGCAAACAAAGGAAAGACCACCTCCCCAAGCATCTACTTCAGATCAAAACTATATAAATCCAACAAGATGGGAAAAAACCAGTGCAAGAAGAATGAAACCATCAAAAACCAGAAAGCCTTTCCATGACCATGAGATCACAACTCCTCACCAGCAAGGGAACAAAGCTGGACAGAGAATGAATTTGACAAATTGACAGAATCCGGCTCCACAAGGTGGGTAATGACAAACTTCTCTGAGTTAAAGGAACATGTTCTATCCCAATGCAAAGAAGCTAAAAATCTTGAAAAAAAGGTTATACGAAATGCTAACTAGAATAACCAGCTTAGAGAAGAACATAAACGAATTGAGGGAGCTGAAAAACACAGCGCAAGAGCTTCATGAAGCATACACATGTTTCAATAGCCGAATAGATCAAGCAGAAGAACGGACATCAGAGATTGAAGATCAACTCAATGAAATAAAATGAGAAGGCAAAAAAAAGAGAACAAAGAGTGAAAATAAATGAACAAAGCCTCCAAGAAATATGAGATTATGTGAAAAGACGTAATCTATGCTTGATCAGTGTACCAGAAGATGATAGAGAGAACAACTTCAAGCTGGAAAACACTCTTCAGGTTATTATCCAGGAGAACTACCCCAAACTAGCAAGACAAGCCAACATTCAAATAAAGGATATACAGAGAACACCACAACGATACTCCCCTGGAAGAGCAACCCCAAGGCACATAATCGTCAGATTCACCAGGGTTGAAATGAAGGAAAAAATGCTAAGGGCAGCTAAAGAGAAAGGTTGGGTCACCACAAAGGTAAGCACATCAGACTCACAGAAGATCTCTTGGCAGAAACCCTACAAGCCAGAAGAGAGTGGGGGCCAATATTCAACATCCTTAAAGAAAAGTACTTTCAACAGAGAATTTCATATCCAGTCAAACTAAGCTTCATAATTGATGGAGAAATAAAATCCTTTATGGACAAGCAATTGCTCAGAGATTTTGTCACTACCTGACCGGCCCTACAAGACCTCCTGAAGGAAGCACTAAACACAGAAAGAAAAAACCAGTACCAGCCACTGCAAAAAAGAACAAAATGATAAAGACCAACGATTCAATGAAGAAATTACACCAACCAAAGGGCAAAACAACCAACCATTAATAAAATGGCAGGATCAAATTCACACATAACAATATTAACATTAAATGTAAATGAACTAAATGCCCCAATTAAAAGACACAGACTAGCAAATTGGATAAAAAGCAAAGAACCATCAGTGTGCTGTATTCAGGAGACCTATCTCATGTGCAAAGACATTCATAGACTCAAAATAAAGGGATGGAAGAAGATTTCCCAAGCAAATGGAGAACAAAAAAAAGGAGGGGTGGCAACCCTAGTCTCTGATAAAACAACTTTAACCCAACAAAAATCAAAAGAGACAAAGAAGGGCATTACATAATGGTAAAAGGATCAATACAACAAGAAGAGCTAACTATTCTAAATATATATGCACCCAATACAGGAGCACCCACATACATAAAGCAAGTCCTTAATGACCTACAAAGAGACTTAGACTCCCAGACAATAATAGTGGGAGATTTTAACACTCCGCTGTCAATATTAGACAGAACAATGAGACAGAAAATCAGCAAGGAAATCCAGGACTTGAGCATGGATCTGCACCAAGCGAACTTAATAGACATTTAAAGAACTCTGAATCCCAAATCCACAAAATATACATTCTTCTCAGCACCACATCACACTCTAAAATCAAACACATAATTGGAAGTAAATCACTCCTCAGCAAATGCCAAAAAACGGAAATCATTACAGTCTCTCAGACCACAGTGAAATCAAATTAGAGCTCAAGACTAAGAAATTAACTCAAAACCACACAACTTCATGGAAAATGAACAACTGGCTCCTGAATGTCGACTGTATAAACAATGAAAAGAAGACAGAAATAAAGATGTTATTTGACCTGGCCAACATGGTGAAACCCCATCTCTACTAAAATACAAAAAAAATAGCTGGGCATGGTGGTGTGTGCCTGTACTCAGCTACTGAGGAGGCTGAGGCAGGAGAATTGCTTGAACCCAGAAGGCAGAGTTGCAGTGAGCCAAGATAGTGCCACTGCACTCCAGCCTGGCACCTGGAGACAGAGCAAGACTCTGTCTCCAAATAAATAAATAAATATGTTCTTTGAAACCAACGAGAACAAAGACACAATGTACCAGAATCTCTGGGACACATTTAAAGCAGTGTGTAGAGGAAAATTCATAGCAATAAATGCCCACGTGAGAAGCAAGAAAAAAATCTAAAATTGACACCCTATTGTCAAAATTGAAAGAGCTAGAGGAGCAAGATCAAAAAAACTCAAAAGCTTGCAGACGAAAAAAAAATTACTAAGAGCAGAGGAGAACTGAAGGAGATAGAGACACACACAAAAAAACCTTCAACAAATCAACAAATCCAGGAGCTGGTTTTTTGAAAAGATCAACAAAATAGATCACTAGCCAGACTAATAAAAAAGAAAAGAGAGAAGAATCAAATAGATGCAATAAAAAATGATAAAGGCGACATCACCACTGATTCCACAGAAATACAAACTATCATCAGAGATTACTACAAAGAACTCTATCACACAAACCAGTAAATATGGAAGAAATGGATAAATTCCTGGACACTTGCACTCTCCCAAGACTAAACAAGGAAGTAGTTGAAACCCTGAATAGACCAATAATAAGGGCTAAAATTGAGGCAGTAATTAATAGCCTACCAACTAAAAAAAGCCCAGGTCCAGACAGGTTTATAGCCAAATTCTACCAGATGTACAAAGAGGAGCTGGTACCATTCCTTCTGAAACTATTCCAAATACAAAAAGAGGGAATCCTCCGAAAATCATTTTATGAGACCAGCGTCATCCTAATACCAAAACTGGGCAGAGATGCAACTAAAAAAGAAAATTTCAGGCCAATATCCATGATGAACATAGATGCAAAAATCTTCAATAAAATACTGGCAAACCGATTGCAACAGCACATCAAAAAGCTTATCCATCATGATCAAGTAAGGTGCATCCAGGGGATGCAAGGCTGGTTCAGCATACGTAAGTCTATAACGATAATCCATCACATAAACAGAACCAAAGACAAAAACCACATGGTTATCACAATAGATGCAGAGAACGCCTTTGACAAAATTCAACAACGCTTTATGCTAAAAACTCTCAATAAACTAGGTATCGATGGAATGTATAACAAAATAATAAAAGCTATTTACAACAAACCCACAGCCAATATCATACTGAATGGGCAAAAACTGGAAGCATTCCCTTTGGAATCTGGCACAAGAAAAGGATGCCATCTATCAACACTCCTACTCAATATAGTATTGGAAGTTCTAGACAGAGCAATCGGGCAAGAAAAAGAAATAAAGCGTATTTGATTAGGAAAAGAGGAAGCCAAACTGTCTCTATTTGCAGATGACATAATTGTATATTCAGAAGATCCCATTGTCTCAGCCAAAAATCTCCTGAAACTGATAAGCAACTTCAGCAAAGTCTCAGAATACCAAATCAATGTGCAGAAATCACAACTTTTCTATACACCAATAACAGACAAACAAAGAGCCAAATCAAAAGTGAACTCCCATTCACAATTGCTACGAAGAGAACAAAATACCTAGAAATACAACTAACAACCTCTTCAAGAAGAACTACAAACTGCTGCTCAATGAAATAAGAGAGGACACAAACAGATGGAAAAACATTCCATGCTCATGGTTGGGAAGAATCAACAGTGTGAAAATGGCCATACTGCTCAAAGTAATGTATAGATGTCACGCTATCCCCATCAAGCTAACAATGACCTTCTTCGCAGAACTAGAAAAAACCACCTTAAACCTCATATGAAACCAAAAGAGAGCTCACATAACCAAAACAATCCTAAGAGAAAAGAACAAAGCTGGAGGCATCATGCTGCCTGACTTCAAACTATACTACAAGGCTACGGTAATCAAAACAGCATGGTACTGGTACCAAAACAGATATATAAGCCAAAGGAACAAAACAGAGGCCTTGGAGGCAACACCACACATCTACAATCAACTGATCTTTGACAAACCAGAGAAAAACAAGCAATGGGGAAAGGATTCCCTGTTTAATAAATGGTGTTGGGAAATCCGGCTAGCCATGTGCAGAAAGCAGGAGCTGGACCCCTTCCTGACACCTTACGCTAAAATTAACTCCAGATGGATTAAAGATCTAAATATAAGACCTAACACCATAAAAACCCTAGAAGAGAGACCGGGGCAAGACAGCCAACTAGGAACAGCTCAGGATTGCAGCTCCCAGTGAAAGTGCAGAGAGTGAGTGGACGCCGCATTTCCAGACGGATTTTTATTGCCCACAGACCAGGAGATTCCCAGGCGGAGGAGACGCATGGGTCGCCAGCGTGGCTGTTTCGGCTGGCGCGGCTGTTTCCACTGGCACAGCTGCTTTGCCCGCACCCTGGCACGGCAGTTCTCCATACAAAAGACACTGGTCTGGGTGCCCTATTAGCTGGCGATTGGAGCCCTGAGACAGTAGAGTTGCCCATTCATCTGAAATAGTGAGCCAGGCCAGGAGATTCCTAGGCAAAAAAACCGCCAGGAATCTCCGCACCGCTGTTTCAGCCGGCTCAGTGAGTCACGGCATGGGAGATCCCGACACCTTTTCAACAGGCAACAGGAACACTGGGAGACAATCGACCGTTCAACAACAACAACAACAAAAGACTCTGAATCAAGGAGCCAGGTGATCAGGCTCGGCTGCTCCCACCCCCACCCCCCACAAACAAACAAACAAACAAAAAAACAGTAATTGAAAACACTCTGGGTTGAGAGTTTCACAGCAAGCACAGCTGAACCTGGGATGATCCGGCTCTGTGGGGAAGGGGCGTCTGCCATTACTGAGACACTCCACCACTACAGAGGCAGTCTGACCATCGCTGAGGCAGTCCGCCATTTCCGAGGCAACCTGCCACTACAGAGAGTCAGCCACTACAGAGGCGGGCCACCATTGCCAAGGCAGTTCTAATTACACCCATATAAACAGGACTGCAGGGAAGATCACACAGCAGCTGGGCGGAGCCCACAGCAGCTCAGGAAAGCCTTTGCAGGCAGACAGTGACTAGGTTGCCTCCTCGCTGGGCAGGGCAGCCCTGAAAGAAAAAAAAAAGGCAGAAGCACAATGGAAACTCATAAATAAAGCCCTAACTCCCTGGGACAGAGCACCTGGGGAAAAAAAAAAAAGGGAGTTTATGAGTTCTGCTGCAGCAGGCCTAAACGTACCTGCCCAGCAACTCTGAATGAACAATGGAGCTCACAGTTCAGGACTTGAGCTCCAATAAAGGACAGACTGTCTCCTCAAGCAGCTCTCTGGCCCCCATATATTCAAAGAGTCACCTCATAAAGGAGAGAACAGACTGACATTTGGTGGGCATCCTACTGGGACAAAGATAGCAGAAGAGAAAACTGGTAGCAACCCTTACTGTTCTGCAGCTGCTGCAGGTGATCCCCCAGCAAGCAGGGCCTGGAGTGGACCTCAGCAATCCTACAGCAGAGGGGCCAGACTGTTAGAAGGAAAGCTAAGAAAAAGAAGTAACTTCAGCATCCACAAACTGGAAGTTCACTCAGAGACCCAGTCTGAAAGTTAGTAACTACAAAGACAACAGGTGGATAAACCTGTAAGGCCGGCTGCCTCGCAGAGGGTTAAATGGACATATCCATCTCTCTCCACACCTGATAACTGCGTCATCACCCAAGCTCATTATCTGGCCTTGCCGCACAGCTTCCCCGCACCCGCCTCCACATACCAGACCCAAGGCCACATTCAGAACTAAATTATGCATTCAACCCCGAGCCCGCTGTTAATAAACCCTGCAGGAAAATTTTTTTAAAGAAGCCCCATCAGACCCTGCCCAGTAGGAGTCTGCTCTGTATGGCCCCGGAAGGCCCGCTTACCCAAGGTCCCGCCCACCTACCCATGACCACTAGCTCCAGACATGTCCTGCTTCTTAATAGCCAATAAGATTGCCTTTGCTTTGTTTCCCCAACAGTCAATCAAGGCCCAAGGTCCCGCCCACCTACCCATAACCACTAGCTCCAGGCATTTCCTGCTTCTTAATAGCCAATAAGATTGCTTTCACTTTGTTTCTCCAACAGCCAATCAAGGCCCACTTACCCAAAGTCCTACCCGCCTACCAATGGCAACTAGTTTCAGGCACTTCCTGCTTCCTAACAGCCAATAAAATTGCCTTTGCTTTGTTTCCCCAATAGCCAATCAATCACCTTCTATCTCCACAAAACCCCATGACCTAAAGAGCTGGGCGTGACTTCTTTGTCCCCTTCCTGGACCACAGAACCTCACCCGGGAGCTAAATAAATTGGCTTCTCATTTTCTCATACTTGCCTCAGTTTCCTCATTTGACACCGGCAATAAACCTTACAACACCCACAAAGATGGAAGAAACCAGCGCAAAAAGGATGAAAACACCCGAAACCAAAACACCTCTCCTCCTAAAAGAGATCACAACTCCTTGCCAGCAAGGGAACAAGGCTGGATGGAGAATAAGTGTGATGAAATGACAGAATCAGACTTCAGAAGGTGGGTAATAAGAAACTACAGTAAACTAAAAGAACATGTTTTAACCCAATGCAAAGAAACTAAGAACCTTGAAAAAAGATTTGACGAAATGCTAATGAGAATGGACAACATAGAGAGGAATATAAGTGAATTGATGGAGCTGAAATACACAACACAAGAACTTTGGGAAGCATGCACAAGTTTCAACAGCCGAATTGACCAAGCAGAAGAAAGGATATCAGAGGTCGAAGATCAACTCAATGAAATAAAACAAGAAGGCAAGAATAGAGAAAAAAGGGTAAAAAGGAATGAACAAAGTCTCCAAGAAATGTGGGACTATGTGATAAGACCTAATCTACGTCTGATAGGTGTACCTGAATGTGACAAAGAGAATAACTCTAAGCTGGAAAATACTCTTCAGGATATTATCCAGGAAAACTTCCACAACCTAGCAAGGCAGGCCAATATTCAAGTCCAGGAAATACAGGAACACCACAAAGATACTCGTCAAGAAGAGCAACCCCAAGGCACATAACCATCGGATTCACCAGGGTTGAAATGAAGGAGAAAATGCTAAGGGCAGCCAGAGAGAAAGTTCAGGTTACGCACAAAGGGAAGCCCATCAGACTCACAGCAGATCTCTCAGCAGAAACCCTACAAGCCAGAAGGGAGTGGGGGGCCAATATTCAATGTCTTTAAAGAAAGGAACTTTCAACCCAGAATCTCATATCCAGCCAAACTAATCTTCATAGGTGAAGGAAAAATAAAATCCTTTGCGAACAAGCAAGTACTCAGAGATTTCATCACCACCAGGCCTGCTTTACAAGAGCTCCTGAAAGAGGCTCTACACATATAAAGGAACAACCAGTACCAGCCACTCTAAAAACATACCAAATGGTAAAGAGCATCAACACAATCAAGAATCTGCAACAAGTAATGAACAAAACAGCCAGCTACCATCAAAATGGCAGTATCAATTTCACACATAACAATATTTACCCTAAATGTAAATGGACTAAATGCCCCAATCAAAAGACACAGACTGGCAAATTGGATAAAAAGCCAAAACCCATCAGTGTGCTGTATCCAGGAAACCCATCTCACATGCAAGGATACACAAAGGCTCAAAATAAAGGGATGGAGGAGAATTTACCATGCAAATGGAGAGCAAAAAAAAGCAGGAGTTGCAATTCTCGTCTCTGATAAAATAGACTTTAAACCAACAAAGATCATAAGAGACAAAGAAGGACATTACATAATGGTAAAAGGATCAATGCAAAAAGAAGAGTTAACGATTCTAAATATATACGCACCCAATACAGGAGCACCCAGATACATAAAGCAAGTTGTTAATGACCTATAAAGAGACTTAGACTCCCACACAATTATAGTGGGAGACTTTAACACCCCATTGTCAATATTAGACAGATCAACCAGACAGAAAATTAACAAGGATATCCAGGACCTGAACTCAGACCTGGAACAAGCAAACCTAACAGACATTTACAGAACTCTACACCACAAATCCACAGAATATACATTCCTCTCAGCACCATATCACACCTACTCTAAAACTGACCACATAATTGGAAATAAATCACTCCTCAGCAAATGCAAAAAAACATAAATCATAACAAACAGTCTCTCAGACCACAGTGCAATCGAGTTAGAACTCAGAATGCGGAAAATAACTCAGAACCGCACAGCTTCATGGAAACTGAACAACTGGGTTTTGAATGTTGACTGGATAAACAATGAAACGAAGGGAGAAATAAAGATGTTCTTCGAAACCAACGAGAATGAAGAAAGAACATAGCAGAATCTCTGGGACACATTTAAAGCAGCCTCTAGAGGAAAATATATAGCTATAAGTGCCCACATGAGAAGCAAGGAGAGATATAAAATTGAAACCCTAGCATCAAAATTGAAAGAGCTAGAAGAGCAAGATAAAAAAACTCAAAACCTAGCAGAAGACAAGAAATAACAAAGATCAGAGCGGAAATGAAGGAGATAGAGACACAAAAAACCCTTCCAAAAATCAATAAATCCAGGAGCTGGTTTTTTGAAAAGATCAACAAAATAGACAGACCACTAGCCAGATTGATAAAAAAGAAAAGAGAGAATAATCAAATAGAAGCAATAAAAAATGATAAAGGGGATATCACGACAGATTCCACAGAAATTCAAACCATCATTCAGAGATTATTACAAACAACTCTATGCACATAAACTAGTAAACCTGGAAGAAATGGATAAATTCCTGGACACTTGCATCCTCCCACGCCTAAACAAGGAAGAAGTTCAAACCCTGAGTAGACCAATAACAAGGTCTGAAGTTGAGGCAGCAATTAAAAGCCTAACACTCAAAAAAAGCCCAGGTCCAGATGGGTTCACAGCCGAATTCTACCAGACATACAAAGAGGAGCTGGTACCATTCCTTCTGAAACTATTCCAAACAATCCGAAAAGAGGGAATCCTTCCCAAATCATTTGTTGAGACAAATATCATCCTGATACCAAAACCCGGCAAGACTCAACAAGAAAAGAAAACTTCAGGACAATATCCATGATGAACATAGATGCAAAAATCTTCAATAAAATACTGGCAAGCCGATTGCAAGAGCACATCAAAAAGCTTATCAACCATGATCAAGTAGGTGTCATCGCAGGGATGCAAGGCTGGTTCAACATACACAAGTCTATAAATGTAATTCACCACATAAAAAGGACCAAAGACAAAACCCACATGATTATCTCAATTGATGCAGAGAAGGCCTTTGACAAAATTCAACAGCCTTTATGCTAAAAACCCTCAATTAACTAGGTATTGACGGAACGTATCTCAAAATAATAAAAGCTATTTATGACAAACCAACAGCCAATATCATACTGAATGAGCAAAAACTGGAAGCATTCCCTTTGAAGTCTGGCACTAGAAAAGGATGCCCGCTGTCACCACTCCTATTCAATATAGTACGGGAAGATCTAGCCAGAGCAATCAGGCAAGAAAAAGAAATAAAGTGTATTCAAATAGGAAAGGAGGAAATCAAATTGTCTCTACTTTCAGATGACACAATTGTATATCTAGAAGACCCCATTGTCTCAGCCCAAAATCTACTGAAACTGATAAGCAAGTTCAGCAAAGTCTCAGGATACAAAATCAATATGCAAAAATCACAAGCATTCCTATACACCAATAACAGACTTAAAGAGAGCCAAATCAATAACGAACTGCCATTCACAATTGCTACAAAGAGAATAAAATACCTAGGAATACAACTAACAAGGAATCTAAAGGACCTCGTCAAGGAGAACTACAAGCCACTGCTCAACGAAATAAGAGAGGACACAAACAGATGGAGAAACATTCCATGTTCATGGTTAGCAAGAATCAATATCGTGAAAATGGCCATACTGCCCAAAGTAATTTACAGATTCAATGCTATCCCCATCAAGCTACCAATGACCCTCTTCACAGAACTGGAAAAAACCACCTTAAACTTCATATGGAACCAAAAGAGAGCCCGCATAGCCAAGTCAATTCTAAAGAAAAAGAACAAAGCGGGAGGCATCACACTACCATACTTCAAGCTATACTACAAGGCTACAGTAATCAAAACAGCATGGTACTGGTACCAAAACAGAGATATAGACCAATGGAACAGAACAGAGGCCTCGGAGGCAACACAACATATCTACAACCATCTGATCTTTGACAAACATGACAAAAACAAGCAATGGGGAAAGGAGTCCCTATTCAATAAATGGTGTTGGGAAAACAGGCTAGCCATGTGCAGAAAACAGAAACTGGGCCTCTTCCTGACGCCTTACACTAAAATTAACTCCAGATGGATTAAAGACTTAAAGATAAGACCTAACACCATAAAAACCCTAGAAGAAAATCTAGGCAAACCATTCAGGACATAGGTGTAGGCAAGGACTTCATGACCAAAACACCAAAAGCATTGGCAACAAAAGCCAAAATAGACAAAAGGGACGTAATCAAACTCCACAGCTTCTGCATGGCAAAAGAAACAGTCATTAGAGTGAATCGGCAACCAACAGAATGGGAAAAAATTTTTGCAGTCTACCCATCTGACAAAGGGCTGATATCCAGAATTTACAAAGAACTAAAACAGATCTACAAGAAAAAAACAAACAAGCCCATTCAAAAGTGGGCAAAGGATATGAACAGACACTTTACAAAAGAAGACATACATGAGGCCAACAAACATATGAAAAAATGCTCATCATCACTGGTCATTAGAGAAATGCAAATCAAAACTACATTGAGATACCATCTCACGCCAGTTAGAATGGCAATCATTAAAAATCTGGAGACAACAGATGCTGGAAAGGATGTGGAGAAATAGGAACACTTTTACACTGTTGGTGAGAGTGTAAATTAGTTCAACCATTGTGGAATACAGTGTGGCGATTCCTTAAGGACCTAGAAATAGAAATTCCATTTGACCCAGCAAACCCATTACTGGGTATATATCCAAAGGATTATAAATCGTTCTACTATAAGTACACATACACACGAATGTTCACTGCAGCACTGTTTACAATAGCAAAGACCAGGAACCAACCCAAATGTCCATTGATGATAGACTGGACAGGGGAAATGTGGTACTTATACACCATGGAACATTATGCAGCCATCAAAAATGATGAGTTTGCGTCCTTTGTAGACACATGGATGAACCTGGAAACCATCATTCTCAGCAAACTGACACAAGAGCAGAAAATCAAACACTGCATGTTCTCACTCATAGGCGGGTGTTGAACAATGAGAACACGTGGACACAGAGAGGGGAGCACTACACACTGGGGTCTGTTGGGGGAAAATGGGGGAGGGACGGGGGTGTGGGCTGGTGGGGAGAGATAGCAAGGGGAGAAATGCCAGATATAGGTGAAGGGGAGGAAGGCAGCAAATCACACTGCCATGTGTGTACCTAGGCAACAATCTTGCATTTTCTTCACATGTACCCCAAAACCTAAAATGCAATTAAAAACAAAACAAACAAACAAAAAAAACCTAGAAGAAAACCTAGGTAAAACCATTCAGGACATAGGCATAGGCAAAGACTTCATGGCTAAAACACCAAAAGCAATGGCAACAAAAGCCAAAATAGACAAATGAGATCTAATTAAACTCCAGAGCTTCTGTACAGTAAAGGAAACAATTATTAGAGCGAATCGGCAACCAACAAAATCGAAAAAATTTTTGCAATCTACCCATCTGACAAAGGGCTCATATCCAGAATCTACAAAGAACTAAAACAGATTTACAAGAAAACAAGCAAACAAATCCTTTCAAAAGTGGCTGAAGGATATGGACAGACACTTTACAAAAGAAGATATCTATGAGGCCAAAAAACAGATGGAAAAAGTGCTCATCATCACTGGTCATTAGACAAATGCAAATCAAAACCACATTGAGATACCATCTCACGCCAGTTAGGCTGGTGATCATTAAAAAAATCAGGAGGCAACAGATGCTGGAGAGGATGTGGAGAAATAGGAACACTTTTACACTGTTGGTGAGAGTGTAAATTAGTTCAACCATTGTGGAAGACAGTGTGGCGATTCCTCAAGGACCTAGAAATAGAAATTCCATTTGACCCAGCAATCCCATTGCTGGGTATATACCCAAAGAATTATAAATTGGTCTATTATAAAGACACATGCACACATATGTTCACTGCAGCACTTTTTACAATAGCAAAGACCTGGAATCAACCCGAATGTCCATCAACAATAGACTTGATAAAGAAAATGTGGAGATTCACGAAGATGGCCGTTTAGGAACAGCTCAGGATTGCAGCTCCCAGTGAAAGCGCAGAGGGTGAGTGGACGCCGTGTTTTTATTGCCCACAGACTAGGAAATTCCCGGGCAGAGGTGCTCCACGCTCGCCAGCGCGGCTGTTGTGACCAGCGCTGCTGTGCCGGCCAGCGACGGCCGGCGCCGACCAGCGCCGCTGCTCTGCCCCGCGCGGCTGCTTTGTCGGCGCCCCGGAGCCGCGGTTCTCCGTACAAAATACACCGGTCCGGGTGCCCTTTTGGCTGGCGATTGGAGCCACGGGAAGTCGCCCATATGCTGGTTCAAAAAGGGGACTGAGCAGAGAACCAGGACAGTAGATTCCAGGGCAAAAAAAAAAAAGAAAAAAAAAAGCGCCACAAACCTCAGTGCCACTGTTTAAGCCAGCGCAGTGAGTGGCTGCAGGGGAAAACAAACAGACCCCGGCACCTCTTCAACAGGCGACTGGAACACCAACTTAAAAAAGGCTCTGAGGCAGGGAGCCAGGCGATCAGGCTCGGCTGGCCCCACCCCCACAAAAGAACAGCAACCAGAAACTCTGGATTGAGAATTTCACAGCAAGCGCAGCTGAACCCAGGACAGTCCAGCTCTGTGGGGGAGGGGCGTCCGCCATTACCGAGGCAGCCCGCTGTTGCCAAGGCAACCCGCCATTGCTGAGGCAGCCCGCCGTTGCCAAGGCAACAGGCCACAGCAGAGACTCCGCCCCAACAGAGGCGGGCCACCATCGCCAAAGCAGTTCTAACTACACCCATACAAACAGGACTGCAGGGAAGTTCACTCGGCAGCGGGGCGCAGCCCACAGCAGCTCAGCAAAGCTGCTATAGGCCGACAGTGACTAGGCTGCCTCCTTGCTGGGCTGGGCAGGTCTGAAGGAAAAAAAGAAAAAAAAAAAAAAAGAAGGCAGCAGCATAACGGAAACTCATAAATAAAGCCCTAAATCCCTGGGACAGAGCACCTGGGAACAAAAAGCAGTTTATGAGTTCTGCTGCAGCAGACCTAAAAGTACCTGCCCAGCAGCTCTGAATGAACAACAACAGAGCTCACAGCTCACCATTTGAGCTCCTATAAAGAAAAGACCGTCTCCTCAAGCAGCTCCCTGACCCCTATATATCCAAAAAGACACCTCATAGAGGAGAGATCAGATTGACACTAGGCGGGTATCCTTCTGGGACAAAGATAGAAGAAGAAGAAAACTGGTAACAACCCTTGCTGTTCAACAGCTGCTGCAGGTGAACCCCAGGCAAGCAGGGCCTGGAGTGAACCTCAGCAGACATACAGCAGAGGGGCCAGACTGTCAGAAGGAAAACCAAGAAGCAGAAATAACCTCATCATCAACAAACAGAACGTCAATCTGAAAGATTTGAGACCCAATCTGAAAGCCAGCAACTACAAAGTCGACAGGTGGATAAATCCTTAAGGATGGGAAGAAACCGGCGCAAAAAGGATGAAAACACCCGTAACCAGAACACCTCGCCTCCTAAAAGGGATCACAACTCCTCGCCAGCAAGGGAACAAGGTTGGATGGAGAATGAGTGTGATGAAATTACAGAATCAGAATTCAGAAGATGGGTAGTAAGAAACTTCTGTGAACTTAAAGAACATGTTCTAACCAAATGCAAAGAAACTAAGAACCTTGAAAAAAGATTTGACGAAATGCTAACAAGAATGGACAAAATAGAAAGGAATATAAGTGAATTGATGGAGCTGAAAACTGCAACACGAGAACTTCGTGAAGCATGCACAAGTATCAACAGCTGAATTGACCAAGCAGAAGAAAGGATATCAGAGGTCGAAGATCAACTCAATGAAATAAAACGGGAAGGCAAGACTGGAGAAAAAAGGGTAAAAAAGAATGAACAAATTCTCCAAGAAATGTGGGACTATGTGAAAAGACCTAATCTACGTTTGATAGGCGTACCCGAATGCGACGAAGAGAATGAATCCAAGCTGGAAAATACTCTTCAGGATATAATCCAGGAAAACTTCCCCAACCTAGCAAGGCAGGCAAACATTCAAGTCCAGGAAATACAGAGAACACCACAAAGATATTCGTCAAGAAGAGCAACCCCAAGGCACATAATCGTCAGATTCACCAGGGTCGAAATGAAGGAGAAAATACTAAGGGCAGCCAGAGAGAAAGGTCGGGTTACCCACAAAGGGAAGCCCATCAGACTCACAGCAGATCTCTCAGCAGAAACCCTACAAGCCAGAAGAGAATGGGGTCCAATATTCAACATCCTTAAAGAAAAGAACTTTCAACCCAGAATCTCCTATCCAGCCAAACTAAGCTTCATAAGTGAAGGAAAAATAAAATCCTTTGGGAACATGCAAGTACTCAGAGACTTCATCACCACCAGGCCAGCTCTACAAGAGCTCCTGAAAGAGGATCTACACATATAAAGGAACAACAAGTACCAGCTCAACTAAAGGGCAAAACAGCCAGCTAGCACCAAAATGGCAGTATCAAATTCACACATAACAATATTAACCCTAAATGTAAATGGACTAAATGCCCCAATCAAAAGACACAGACTGGCAAATTGGATAAAAAGACAAAACCCATCGGTGTGCTGTATCCAGGAAACCCATCTCACATGCAAGGATACACAAAGGCTCAAAATAAAGGGATGTAGGAAGATTTACCAAGCAAATGGAGAGCAAAAAAAAGCAGGAGTTGCAATTCTCATCTCTGATAAATTAGACTTTAAAGCAACAAAGATCATAAGAGACAAAGAGGGACATTACATAATGGTAAAAGGATCAATGCAACAAGAAGAGCTAACGATCCTAAATATATACGCACCCAATACAGGAGCACCCAGATACATAAGGCAAGTTCTTAATGACTTACAAAGAGACTTAGACTCCCACACAATAATAGTGGGAGACTTTAACACCCCATTGTCAATATTAGACAGATCAACCAGACAGAAAATTAACAAGGATATCCAGGACTTGAACTCAGACCTGGACCAAGCACACCTAATAGACATTTACAGAACTCTCCACCCCAAATCCACAGAATATACATTCTTCTCAGCACCGCATCACACCTACTCTAAAATTGACCACATAATTGGGAGTAAATCACTCCTCAGCAAATGCAAAAGAACGGAAATCGTAACAAACAGTCTCTCAGACCACAGTGCAATCAAGTTAGAACACAGAATTCAAAAACTAACTCAGAACCGCACAGCTTCATGGAAACTGAACAACTTGCTCTTGAATGTTGACTGGATAAACAATGAAATGAAGGCAGAAATAAAGATGTTCTTCGAAACCAACGAGAATGAAGACACAACATACCAAAATCTCTGGGACACATTTAAAGCAGTATCTAGAGGAAAATATATAGCAATAAGTGCCCACATGAGAAGCAAGGAGAGATCAAAAATTGACGCCCTATCGTCAAAACTGAAAGAGCTAGAGGAGCAAGATCAAAAAAACTCAAAGTCTAGCAGAAGACAAGAAATAGCTAAGATCAGAGCAGAACTGAAGGAGATAGAGACACAAAAAACCCTTCCAAAAATCAATAAATCCAGGAGCTGGTTTTTTGAAAAGATCAACAAAATAGACAGACCACTAGCCAGATTAATAAAAAAGAAAAGAGAGAATAACCAAATTGATGCAATAAAAAACGATAAAGGGGATATCACCACAGATTCCACAGAAATTCAAACCATCATCAGAGATTATTACAAACAACTCTATGCACACAAACTAATAAACCTGGAAGAAATGGATAAATTCCTGGACACTTGCCTCCTGCCAAGCCTAAACCAGGAAGAAGCCGAAACCCTGAACAGACCCATAACAAGGTCTGAAGTTGAGGCAGCAATTAAGAGCTTACCACCCAAAAAAAGCCCAGGTCCAGACGGGTTCACAGCTGAATTCTACCAGACATACAAAGAGGAGCTGGTACCATTTCTTCTGAAACTATTCCAAACAATACAAAAAGAGGGAATTCTTCCCAAATCATTTTATGAGAGCAACATCATCCTGATTCCAAAACCCGGCAGAGACTCAACAAGAAAAGAAAACTTCAGGCCAATATCTATGATGAACATAGATGCAAAAATCTTCAATAAAATACTGACAAGCCGATTGCAACAGCACATCAAAAAGCTTATCCACCATGATCAAGTAGGCTTCATCCCGGGGATGCAAGGCTGGTTCAACATACGCAAGTCTATAAACGTAATTCACCACATAAACAGAACCAAAGACAAAAACCACATGATTATCTCAATTGATGCAGAGAAGGCCTTTGACAAAATTCAACAGCCCTTTATGCTAAAAACACTCAGTAAGCTAGGTATCAATGGAACGTATCTCAAAATAATAAAAGCTATTTATGACAAACCAACAGCCAATATCATACTGAATGGGCAAAAACTGGAAGCATTCCCCTTGAAATGTGGCACCAGACAAGGATGCCCACTCTCACCACTGCTATTCAATATAGTATTAGAAGTTCTAGCCAGAGCAATCAGGCAAGAAAAAGAAATAAAGGGCGTTCAAATAGGAAAGGAGGAAGTCAAATTGTCTCTATTTGCAGACGACATGATTGTATATCTAGAAGACCCCATCGTCTCAGCCCCAAACCTCCTGAAATTGATAAGCAAGTTCAGCAAAGTCTCAGGATACAAAATCAATGTGCAAAAATCACATGCATTCCTATACACCAGTAACAGACTTAAAGAGAGCCAAATCAAGAACAAACTTCCATTCACAATTGCCACAAAGAGAATAAAATACCTAGGAATACAACTAACAAGGAATGTAAAGGACCTCTTCAAGGAGAACTACAAGCCACTGCTCAACGAAATAAGAGAGGACACAAACAGATGGAGAAACATCCCATGTTCATGGTTAGGAAGAATCAATATCGTGAAAATGGCCATACTGCCCAAAGTAATTTACAGATTCAATGCTATCCCCATCAAGCTACCAATGACCTTCTTTGCAGAACTGGAAAAAACCACCTTAAACTTCATATGGAACCAAAAGAGAGCCCGCATAGCCAAGTCAATTCTAAGCAAAAAGAACAAAGCGGGGGGCATCACACTACCAGACTTCAAACTATACTACAAGGCTACAGTAATCAAAACAGCATAGTACTGGTACCAAAACAGAGATATAGACCAATGGAACAGAACAGAGGTCTCGGAGGCAACACAACATATCTACAACCATCTGATCTTTGACAAACATGACAAAAACAAGCAATGGGGAAAGGATTCCCTGTTCAATAAATGGTGTTGGGAAAGCTGGCTAGCCATGTGCAGAAAGCAGAAACTGGACCCCTTCCTGACACCTTACACTAAAATTAACTCCAGATGGATTAAAGACTTAAACATAAGACCTAACACCATAAAAACCCTAGAAGAAAATCTAGGCAAAACCATTCAGGACTTAGGTGTAGGCAAGGACTTCATGATCAAAACGCCAAACGCATTGACAACAAAAGCCAAAATAGACAAATGGGACCTAATCAAACTCCACAGCTTCTGCACAGCAAAAGAAACAATCATTAGAGTGAATCGGCAACCAACAGATTGGGAAAAAATGTTTGCAGTTTACCCATCTGACAAAGGGCTGATATCCGTAATTTACAAAGAACTAAAGCAGATTTACAAGAAAAAAACTAACAAGCCCATTCAAAAGTGGGCAAAGGATATGAACAGACACTTCTCAAAAGAAGACATACGTGAGGCCAACAAACATATGAAAAAATGCTCATCATCACTGGTCATCAGAGAAATGCAAATCAAAACTACACTGAGATACCATCTCACGCCGGTTAGAATGGCGATCATTAAAAAATCTGGAGACAACAGATGCTGGAGAGGATGTGGAGAAATAGGAACACTTTTGCACTGTTGGTGGGAGTGTAAATTAGTGCAACCATTGTGGAAGACAGTGTGGCAATTCCTCAAGGACCTAGAAATAGAAATTCCATTTGACCCAGCAATCCCATTACTGGGTATATATCCAAAGGATTACAAATCGTTCTACTATAAGGACTCGTGTACACGAATGTTCATTGCAGCACTGTTTACAATAGCAAAGACCTGGAACCAACCCAAATGCCCATCGACGATAGAATGGATAGGGAAAATGTGGCACATATACACCATGGAATATTATGCAGCCATCAGAAACGATGAGTTTGGGTCCTTTGTAGGGACATGGATGAACCTGGAAACCATCATTCTCAGCAAACTGACAGAAGAGCAGAAGATCAAACACCGCATGTTCTCACTCATAGGCGGGTGTTGAACAATGAGAACACATGGACACAGGGAGGGGAGCACTACACACTGGGGTCAGTTGGGGGGAAATAGGGGAGGGAGGGTGGGGGGTGGGAAGCTGGGGAGAGATAGCAAGGGGAGAAATGCCAGATGTAGGTGATGGGGAGGAAGGCAGCAAATCACACTGCCACGTGTGTTCCTATGCAACAATTTTGCATGTTCTTCACATGTACCCCAAAATGTAAAATGCAATAAAATAAATAAACGGGAAAAGGAAAAAAAAAAAAAAAAAAAAAAGAAAATGTGGCACATATACACCATGGAATACTACACAGCCATAAAAAACAATGAGTTCATATCCTTCATAGGGACATGGATTAATCTGGAAACCATCATTCTCAGCAAACTGACACAAGAACAGAAAACCAAACACCACATGTTCTCACTCATAGGTGAGTGTTGAACAATTAGAACACGTGTACACAGGGAGGGGAGCATCACACACTGCAGTCAGTTGTTGGGGTTAGGGGAGGGACAGTAAAGGGTGGGGAGGGTGGAGAGGCATAACAGGGGGAGAAATACCTGATATAGGTGATGGGGGAATGAAAGCAGCAGCAAAATATCTTGCCATGTATGTACCTATGCAACAACCCTGCATGATCTGCACATGCACCCCAGAACCTAAAGTACAATAAATAAATAAATAAATAGTTTTTAAAAAAAGCTTTCACAAAAAACTGTTTAAAAAAAACTCCAAAGAAAAAAACCAGAATAAAAAAAAATAATAAAAAATAACCAGCTTCCACAAAACTGTTCGTGAAAGGGAATTCAAATATAAAGTCCAAAGGCGTGTAAAAAAAAAAAAAAAAAAACTGACGGTCCCTACCTAACTTCAAGACTTCTATACTGTGGCAATGGTCTATCAATATCCTACAAGAAAGTGAAAGGTGGAATGAAGAACTAGGCAATGTGATAGAAAGCTGGAGAATCTATAAGATGAATGATAGATTGCTATGGGAACCACGTGGCACCACACCTCAATCCAAATCCACAGCAGACATCTTAAATTGACCATGGCCTTTTGCTGTGGATTCCAGATGCAATCTCAGACACCTTTTCAATTAAACATCACAGGTCCCACTACCACTTGATCAAAGTAAGACCTATCTGCCCTCCCAAGAAGGCTAGATCTTGAATAGGCAATTGTGTTGAAGGATGGCTAGGTTGGGAGGAGTAAGAACATAGGTTTTCCCTCTTCTGTTCATGCTGGCATTATTATAGGTGGCCACACATTAGAAAGTAATTGAGAAATACCTTTTAGTCGGGAATTAGAAAAATGAATATTCTTTCTCTATCCCAGGGAAGATGGCCAAGCAGATGTTCATATGTAACTGTATGGTGGCAAAAAGTGATCTTACCATAATGAATTAAACCCAAGACCTAACAGCTCATAAATGTGTATGATCATCTGAGAGCAAGTGTGTACAAGAGAAAGACAGGAAAATAATCTTATGATTGAAGAGCATTCAAACAAAGCCACTTTCAAAGTCCTTTTTGCCCTGTTACATCTTCTAGAAGTATAATACACAGGGTACATCGATGATGGGCTCCCCCTGGCTACCGCCTCTTCTAGAAATCTGCAAGAACATTCTCCCAGAGCAAGGGGAGAACCGCACTTATAACCCATGTAGGAGCTGCATGTGCCATCTTCCCACCAGCTCTATAAAGTTAGCAGGAACACCCCATGTAACAGACGAGAGAAACCTCCATGTAAAAGAGAAAGATTTGTTCAGTAACTTTCCCAGAGATGTCCAGCTCTGTGGTAAGACCAGGATGTGAACCCAGTTTCATCCACTCCAAGGTGCAATCAGCCACTGACCGTGCACACCTTTGATGGTGAGGTGTACCTTGACAGTCTCTGTTAAGGAAAACGGTCTAGAATGCTGGGCAAGAAAAATAAGATAAGCAGGAGAATTTCCCACAACTAGTTACTTTGTGAGAGAAGAAAAGAGAAAAAGTCCAAGACTTGGCCCTTGGGAATGAGCATTTGGCAGCCTCTTGGGACTGGAGAAGATGAGGTCTCCCTTTCTCAATAATTTCATTCGCTATTTTTCCCAGAAGACTCACATTCTGCTTTGTTGCATTTCTAACCAGCTGAGTCTAACATTGTCTTTCTTTTACATTACCACCCCAAATAACACTTTGTGGCAGAAATGAACCTGCAGCAAGTATAATCCTATTTGGTTAATACCCTTATCTAGGTGAACCGGGTTAGCAAGGTCTGCCTGAAACAGCTGATGACTGGCCAGCCAACACAGTGCCATAAAGTCCATTCATTTATAATTGTTTAGCTAAAATGAAATGAAATAAACAGAGAAATTTCTTCATTTACCTTACCATCCATCCTCCTGTCTAAAACAGTCTTTAGTCCTATTAGATAAAGGATGGCCTCAACTGGAAAAGCAAGAGAAATAACAGTTTATGTTATGGCTTTTATTTATAAAGGGCCCAGGTCAGGTAATCTAAGTATAATTTAAGGGATAGATTCCCCATGTTTTTCTCACAAGGGTAATTTTAACCGTAAATGATTTTCACTTTATAGGCTAATTCTAGAATCTTTAACTCTTTTCCACCCCTACACTCATTCGGAAGATTAGACTCTACTCTTACCTAGGCAAAAAGACAAAGAGAAGTTGGGTGGATTTGAGACCTCTCCAGATGCAGATTTCAGGACTTAGTGATGGATGAGAAGCCACACGAAAAAGGAAAAAATCTAGGATGACTCCCAGTTTCCCCTTTTGGCAACTGGGCATGTCCATGAACGTTCTCGTCTTCTCATTGCTTAGCACATCAGGAACAAGCAATCGCTCTAATTCGGCAAAGGAAACCAGCCTCAAAAATGTTCCATTTGGTCCTTGATGATCCAGAGGCTAACATAGTACACACCTTCACATAATTAACTAATAGAAAAGTAATATGTATATAAACATAGGTTTATAGCAGAAAAATTATAGACACCTAACTTGAACCAGAGGAATCTACAAAAGAAAGCCCTCTGTAATTTCAGGCTATTTGAATCCCATGTATTTCTTAGGTAGAAAGCCCTGTATAGATAAAGGTAAAGTTTGTATATTTGCACTTGGTTTGATTTCTTCTTGCTTTGATATGCCCAAAGTGTTTACAAGATTATCAAGCACTGCTTACTATGCACACCCCTCTAAGCCTTCTGAAAGCACCCTTCCTATATAAGTTTTCTTTTTTTGTTTATAAACACATGGGTCAAAGCTCAGACCAAAGAAATGCATCACTTTTTTAAACTGTTGCTTTCATAAAAGAACTAACAAATATCGAATAAGTGCCTACATATGCAGGTTTAGGGCAAGGGACGTATCTTAGAAATGATGAGAATATCATCCAGTGCTTTCCAAGTCTTTTCTATCAGTGATCCTTCAACTTTGCAGCAGTGAAGATGGCCATGACAGCACATGAAAGTGGCTGTGTACTACTGGGAAACACTGAGAGCCTGAAGTGAATCCCACAAATGAAAAACTTTCATAATCTCATGTTTTAGATTAGCATTCAGGATAATCCTCATTATACTTCTAAACATGTGTTTGCTTTCGTATTATGATGATAGAAGAAGATGCACCATGCTTGTCCCATAGGTTTATATAACTCCTGTCACATCACCATGTGACCAGATGTAGCCATATCTTAGTGGAAGGAACAACAACCTCAAGTTTATGTCTTAAAGACATAAACTCTGGCACACAGTTGGCACAACACAAAAATGGGGCTTCACCTATCCCATACTGGTAATAGCCTTATTCCCAATTTCTTCATCCAGACCCATCTTACTCTCTGCTTGCCAGTCTATCCACAATTTAATTCATTTCTATTCCATCATTTCTCTTCTTTTCATGACTTCACGTTAAACCAATTCTTAGCACTGTTTTTTGTCTTTGACTTTTATCTTGCCCCTTCATCCTCAGTTTGGAGACGCCCTCTGGTTACATTGTTTTGACATCCCTTGGTTTCTCTCAGACACTGTATCTATCTTTGCCAAGACCATCAGGTCTCCCTGGATCCAGGTTCTCCCTAGAACCACAAGTGAATCCCAGAAAAGAGAAAAAGTTAATATTTGTCTCCCAAAGAATTAAGAAGGCAAAGACTGGTTTAAGTAAATATTCGATGTATTCGTACCCTAGGGCTATCATAACAAATTGCCACAAACTGAGTGGCTTGAAATAATACAAATTTACTCTCTCACATTTCTGGAGGCTAGAAGTCCAAATTCAAGATGTCGGCAGGGCCATGTTCCCTCCAAAGGCTCTAAAGAAGAATCTTTCCTTGTCTCTTCCAGCTTCTGGTGGTTGCCAGTAATCTGCTTATAGCTGCATGACTCCAATCTCTGCCTGTGTCTTCATACATGTTCTCTCGTATGTCTATCTCAGTTTTCTCTTCTTGAAAGGACACCAGTCATAGGATTAGAGCCCATCTTAATAAAATATAACTTTGTGAACTAAAACAGATTTACAAGAAAAAAACTAACAAGCCCATTCAAAAGTGGGCAAAGGATATGAACAGATACTTTACAAAAGAAGACATACATGAGGCCAACAAACATATGAAAAAATGCTCATCATCACTGGTCATCAGAGAAATACAAATCAAAACAACATTGAGATACCATCTCATGCCAGTTAGAATGGCGATCATTAAAAAATCTGGAGACAACAGATGCTGGAGAGGATGTGGAGAAATAGGAACACTTTTACACTGTTGGTGAGAGTGTAAATTAGTTCAACCATTGTGGAAGACAGTGTGGCGATTCCTCAAGGACCTAGAAATAGAAATTCCATTTGACCCAGCAATCCCATTACTGGGTATATATCCAAAGGATTATAAATCGTTCTGCTATAAGGACACATGCACACGAATGTTCATTGCAGCACTGCTTACAATAGCAAAGACCTGGAACCAACCCAAATGCCCATCGATGACAGACTGGACAGGGAAAATGTGGCACATATGCACCATGGAATATTATGCAGCCATCAAAAACGATGAGTTTGTGTCCTTTGTAGCGACACGGATGAACCTGGAAACCATCATTCTCAGCAAGTTGACAGAAGAGCAGAAGATCAAACATCGCATGTTCTCACTCATAGGCGGGTGTTGAACAATGACAACACATGGACACAGGGAGGGGAGCACTACACACTGGGGTCAGCTGGGGGGAAATAGGGGAGGGACGGTGGGGGGTGGGGAGCTGGGGAGAGATAGCAAGGGGAGAGATGCCAGATGTAGGTGATGGGGAGGAAGGCAGCAAATCACACTGCCACATGTGTACCTATGCAACAATCTTGCATGTTCTTCACATGTACCCCAAAACCTAAAATGCAATAAAATAAATAAATGGGAAAAAAATATATATATATATAACTTTGTATTAACTTATTATATCTGCAAGAAACTTATTTCCAAATAAGGTCATTTTTGAGGCTCCAGGTAGACATGAATTGTAGGAGGACACTATTTGATCCAGTATTTCACGAAGTGTTGATTCCTTTCTTTGTAATGGCACACGAGGGAGAGATGATGAGCTACATGATGTGTATTAGAATCTTAATTGTCAAACACTGTTTGATGGGTCTGGGGAAGTTCTTCAACTCCAGTGTCCTGAGACACCTTCTTGTCACCAGACACTGCATATGCTTTAGGGTACCTGAGTCAATCACTCCAATTTGTGACATTTCATTAATAATTCTGGTAGCATTTCATCTTGCATTTGTTGTGGAAATATGGACTATGCCAGGCACGCCCCAGAGTTCTAAGGTGACTCGAATCCCACATATTCTTGATTACTTTGTTTGCCTTAACAAGACTAACTACCTCAATGGAAGATACACTAGCTGACCAATGACTGATATCCTTCATAGCAAGTGTTCACTAAGTGCTTTTGAATTAAATACATAAAATAATACCAATAACAACAACATGCTAACAGTCACTGAGAGTTTGCTAGTTCTAGGTTAACATTGTCCATTAGAAATAAAATGCAAGACACATGTTATTTTCAAATATTTTGGTAGCCTCATTTCTAAAAAAGTAAAAAGAAACAGAACTAATGTTAACAATATATTTTATTTAAACTAATATTCCTAAAATATTATTTTAATAAGTATAGTCAAATTATAATTTTAATATTTTAAAATTAAGACATTTTGCATTTTTATCCTGACTTAAAAGTTCAGTGTGTATTTCATATTTATAACACGGCCCAATCCAAACCAGCCACATTTTAAGTTCTCAGTAGCCACACATAACTAGTGACTACCATATTAAACAGTAAAGTTCTAGATGCTATGTTAAATACTTTACAAGCATCATTAATTTAAACATCAAAATAACCTGCAAGGGGATATTTTATGTGTTCCCACTTTTCAAATGATGAAACTGAGGTTGAGGGAGGTTACATAATTTGCCCAACATGATAGAACCATTCTATGCTCTTAACTGCTGTGTCACATTGCCACTAACCTGAATAGATGGATGAGTAGATGAATATAAAGTTCATGGCCGGGCGCAGTGGCTCAAGCCTGTAATCCCAGCACTTTGGGAGGCCGAGGCGGGTGGATCACGAGGTCAAGAGATCGAGACCATCCTGGTCAACATGGTGAAACCCCGTCTCTACTAAAAATACAAAAAATTAGCTGGGCATGGTGGTGTGTGTCTGTAATCCCAGCGACTCAGGAGGCTGAGGCAGGAGAATTGCCTGAACCCAGGAGGCGGAGGTTGCAGTGAGCCGAGATCGTGCCATTGCACTCCAGCCTGGGTAACATGAGTGAAACTCCGTCTCAAAAAAAAAATAATAAAATAAAATAAAAAAAATAAAGTTCTTTTTTAGGTTATTCCTTGGATTCTGAGGGTTTTATTCCCTTTCTCTGTGATTCTCTCTCTCCATCGAGAGAGTACACACACACACACACACACACACTCATACACTGAGCCAATATTTTTCAGTTCTCCTCAAATTAATCACTACCTGTATCAAAATCACCTGAACTACCTAGTTTCCCAGGCCCTACTCCTAGATAATTCTCATATAATAGGTCAAAGAGAGCTTAGAAATCTATGTTACTAATTTCCAGGATTAGGATTCTGATGCCTGTTAATGCAATGTTCACAACTTTGGCTCCTCTTAGGTCACCTGGAGCTCATGCCTGAGCTCCGTCCAGAAAAATTCCCATATAGTCTGGGATGGGACATGAGCATCAGTTTTTTTTTCAATGGACAGCTGGGGTTGAAAATCCTACACTGACATTTGAGCTCCACTCTCAGTCATGCTTCTCTGCTCCTTGCCAGTCTGGATAATTATGCATAATAATGTTTAGAAGAATCCGGAGGAATGAATTTAAAATTGTCTAGTTGCCAGGTGTCCAGGTGGTCAATTAGTACAATGAGCCAAACTGAAAGTAACAACCAAGCATTTATTCACTTACTACAACAATGCAAGCAAGATGCAAAAAGAGGTGCTGGCTCCCCTGTGGTCCATTTTTCCCTACAGAATGGCACCAGGCAATGGTCAAGTGGATGCAGCACAAATGGAGGAGGTTGTCTCACAACTGAGGAGTGCTGAACAACAGCTTCCTTTCATGTCAGCTAGGAGAAGGGAAGGAGAAGGGCTAGGAGTAGAAAGATACTGAATCGAAGTGGAGAAAAGTGCCTCAAGACTATCAGGAAGGAGGCTTCTGAATGGATGTGCCTGTCTAGAAAGGCAGATCTTCAGGCGAGCATGCTGGCCCAGAAGGGCTAAGTTCTTGACTGCATCTCCCTCCAGAGAACTGCAATGCACTTGCTGTGCACCAAGTCTGGTGTGGGGAAGGTGGCTTCCCCCGATGAGGCTTGCCAGACAAAGACTTGTAACTGCCTCTAGTTGGGCCTGAAAGATCGCACATAAGATTTTGGCCTGGAACCCAATCTCCTCAAAAAGTCCATAGTCCAGCTGTGCTGGATGAGCATCAAGAATCAGTCTGTATGCCCTGAATTCTCCCTGCAAGTCTGTTTTGAAAAGCAAATCAGATCCTGACCATGGAGATCTGGCAGAGCTGGTTACCAGGGACCCACTTTAACACCTTGCCTGCCTTCTATTCAGACCGTTCACTATATACTTCCTCACAACCCCAGAACAACTGACAACTCCACCCACTCCAAGTTCCCACTAGGGGTTTTGTTCCGTTACAGATGACTGGAACCCAATTTAAACTAACTTGCACCATAAAGGAAGTTATTATCCCAAGGAACTCAAAAGACAGAGCTGATTTTAAGAATGGTCAGATGGATACAAAGGTTGAATTATGTCATGAAAAATCTCTTTCTAATGTTTTTTTTTTGTTCCATTTTCCAACATGGTAGTTTCATCCTCAAGAGGCTCTTTCAACAAGGCATCAAAGACAGCCACCATCAGCCCAGACTCAACCTTGCCCACAGCCAGCAATCTCAGAGAAGCGTGTTGCTCTTTAACCACCAGTGACCAAAGCAAACTCAAAGACTGTGATTGGCTCCTCTAGGATCCCATATGCATCCTTGAGCCAATCACTTGCCAAGAAAGGCAGAGCCACATCATCTTCAACCTCACCAGAAATACATGAGAGGGAAGAGAGTTCCCAGAAGGAAGAGATGTTGAGTATACAAAAAAAAAAAAAAAAAGAAAAAAAGAAACAATAGAGTTTGATGTGAAGACATAACTCTGAAAACTTGTTTTTTTAAAAAAAAAAATCTATTATATTTGCAAATCCTGTCTTCATAAAGAGCATAAATTACTTCAAAAAACTGGATTTTGACCTGGTGCAGTAGCTCAGGCCTGAAATCCCAGCACTTTGGGAGGCCAAGGAGGTGGATCATTTGAGATTAGGGGTTCAAGACTAGCCTGGCCCACCTGGTGAAACTAAAAATACAGAAATTAGGCCGGTATGGTGGCACACCCTTGCAATCCCAGCTACTTGGGAGGCTGAGGTATGAGAATCACTTGAACCCAGCTAGTCAGGTGTTGCAATGAGCTGAGATCGCACCAGAGCACTCCAACCTGAGTGACAGGAACTCTGTCTCAAAAAAAAAAAAAAAATGGGTTTATCCCAGAATACGTTAATAGGAACCAAGCCACTAACTCAAAAGAGAGGTGAGAAAAAAGAGGAATTTCTCATCTGAGACTAGAAAAGACCCAGGTATTAGGTCTGGAATTTACTGAGATCATTTCATTGAAGCCTTAGAAGGCAAGATGGGAAAACTGAAGCCCAGTAAGACACAGCACTTGCTCAAGAACCCATAACTAGCAAGTAGCTGAATAGCTTTTGCATCCCAAGTCTATTCTCTCATGAAACACAATGTTGGTTTCTTACTATGACCAGTTGGCTGCATTTCCACAATACAATCACATACGTTTTCTCATTTGTCCTCTTACTGTTGGCCCAGCTCCAGGAAAATGACGTAAGAGCATCCACAAGGAATTCTTGGGGTCTTTGAACTTCACACCAGCCATTCAAGAGAGAAGGCAATGTCATCCCTGGCTCCTCCCATTTTCTAGTAGTGTCATTTACAAAGAAATAATTTATTTCCTATACAGCTTTCCTCATTCCCCACACAGTTCCCATGGAAGCTCCCTGGAAGGCACTAGGAGAATGATCCCAGCCCGGTGCTATGTACATCCCTAAGCACATAGCTTAGGGAAGTTCTGTTATGTGTGAACATCAAAATTCAGTGTGTTCAAGTTGCCTATAAAACCAAACTAATTTAGTCTATTTTATATAATGGCATTTGGTGTTTACCATTTGCTTGCAGTCATCAAAGAGGAAATATTGGTCAATGTAAAGAATTTTGCCCTCAGAATCAAATACATGGTGGTTTGAACCCTGACTAGTATATCCAGCACATAGTAGGTATATATGTTAAGTTATTTTCTTTCTCCATCTGGAAAGGTTGATTCAAATGTAATATAGTAAAAGAAAACTTAAACTAGAAGCCAGAATATTTGTATTCCATTCCTTCCTCTCCCACTAATTTACTCCGTGACCTTGTTAAGGTGAGGTAGCCTCTATGTTCCTTGGCTTCCTCATCCTTCAAATGAGAATAATAATGCCAGTCTAACTTACCTCCAGACTCACAGGGGGATTCAAATGAATACTCATGAATTCATTGTGAAAACTATAAAGAGCTGCAGAAATATTAGGAATCATACGGGGCCATAGTCCTCATCAATAATCTGTGGGACAGCCTTTGGAGAGCAGGCACACTGGCAGAAAGAAACGCAGAGTGGCTATTTCACTTTGCAAGGTCACTGCTGTGCTATAAACATTGACAAGCCTGAAGAACATGGAGGTCGAATACCAGGGAAATTCTTCATGCAACAGAGGATTTTGTCAGCAGAACTGAGCAGAATGCCAAGTTGCAGATGGTTCCCTAAAAGCATGCTTAACTCCCTGGTCAACATTTCAAAGCAATTTAGGAAAGTCTTCACAAACGATAGACTCCTAGATATTTAAACTTGGAAGAGAAGTCATAAGTCCAAATAAGTCAAACTTGGAAGAGAATTCATAAGTCCAAATGCCTCATTTTCCACTTGAGGAAACTGAGGCCCAGATTCACACAGCTAATTTTAAATCCACGGTTCTTTTATAATGCCAAGTATCTCCTTGAAATACAAATAAGGAATGGACAATTCTCAGAATCCCAGAACACCTTGTTTAAGTAGAATTGCTACCATGCAGCATCTTAACCGGTACTCCAGAGGAGGTTATGTCTCTGTAGGATTTGGAAACTGGGAAGAACCATGGGCAGGATGCAGAAGCCCATAGACAGCATCATTTATCAAATTAGTGTGGCATTTGAGGTACTTCAGATGAAAGTCACCACAGAAATGCTCATATTTTCATGAAATAACTAAAAGAAATAGTGTTTCACATTATGGTACTCCTCACAAGATTTCTATTAAATTTCAAAGCTGCTCTGTTTAGTTAAAAGAGTTTAGCCTTTTCTGAAACGACTGACTCCAGGGTTTTAACTTTCCTGTGGTACTTTTAATATGACTGTAATTTTTTTCCCCTTCAGGCTGAAAATAAGAGTTTTGTCATAGATGAGGTGTCACAGAAATGAAGGAGCCCTAGAATACAGACCTTGCCTCAGCAAGGAGAAAGGAGTCTTCTTTTTCTTTATTTGTGGGAACACTATGATCTCATAAAAATAAGAAAAGAGTTGTGTTCACCCAAACAATTGTAGCTCACAGAGGGCATGCTCAAAAAACACACATATGCACGCAACTAGCTTGAGCTTGGAGTTCGGCCACCCTCCTCCTACCTACAAAGGAAACACTTAAAGCAACTTCCGACCAGTCTCAGGCCTGAAAAATAGGAATAATGTGCCAGCTTTCATAAATAAGGTATGCTTGGATGTTTTGTTATCATTTGAATTGTGTCCCCCCAAAAGAAGTGAAAATCCTTGCCCCCAGTACCTTGTAATGCGACCTTATTTGGAAATAGGCTCTTTGCAGATGCAATTAGTTAAGATGAAGTCGAAGTGGAGTAGAGTGGCCCCTTAATCGAGTATGACTGATGTCTTTATAAGAAGAGAAGAGGCACAGGGACAGACACATGGGAGAAGGACATGTCTCAATGACATGTGATGACACAGGCAGAGAATGAAGCAAAGCAGTTGCAAGCCAAGGAATGCTGAGGGTTGCTAGCAACACCGGAATCTAAAAAAAAAAAAAAAAGCGTGGAACAGATTCTCCCCCAGAGCCTTCAAAGAGAACATAGCCCTGCCAGCACCTTGATTTCAGACCTCTAGCTTCCAGACTATGAAAGAAGGCATTTCTGTTGTGTAAAGCCATCCCGTTTGTGGTACTTTGTTTCAGCAGTTCTCTGAAAATAATACACTTCCCAGGGACAAAATACAAGGACTGGGACAAGGACAGGCAAAGGGAAAGGTGTGCAAACAACTCAGCCTGAATATTCAGTGCCTTCCCCTCCTGGCAGGGCTGGGCGCTGAAACTCAGGTTTGAAAAACAGTCTCTTCTGTCACATGGCTCTGGAGAAAGGGTGAAGCAGTAAGGCCACCTTTACTGCTGACCTGGCATCATAAAAATAATTAGCGAATTGCCACAAGGTGCATCCGGAAGGTGATTCAGACACTGCTGCTGTTCAGCCTGAAAGAACAGCAGGAATCAGCCAGCCAAGCTGCTAATGCGTTACTTTCTGAGGAAACGGCTGCGTTTATGAGCAAATATTACTCCAAATTGTTCTCACAGCAAAAAACATCTATTCTGCACCAGGTATATCAATATTTGGCTCACAGAGAACAGCCTCAGGTGTGGAACAAAGGTCATGAGGGTCCCAGTAAGTGGATGTGACAGCTCCAATCCGGTTCCAAAGCCCGAGGGCAGCCAGTCTGCCTGCCTGGAACCAGGAAGCTCAATTATGCAGCTTCCCAGAAACAGACCATTATCCAGGAAGTTCAGTGCATGGAACCCAGACCCTCAAATTTGGTCACTGTAGAGCTTCCCAAGCCTTTAAGTATCAAGAAAGTAAAAAATTAAGTTTCTTATTTTAAATATGTCTATTAAGATGTTTCTTTGGGAGGCCCGGTGGGTAGTTCACAAGGTCAGACATTCAAGACAAGCCTGGCCAAGATGGAGAAACCCCCTCTGTACTGAAAATACAAAACTGGGGTGGGCCTGGTGGCGGGCGCCTGTAATCTCAGCTACTTGGGAGGCTTAGACAGAGAACTGCTTTAACCCAGGAGGCAGAGGTTGCAGTGAGCCAAGATCACGCCATTGCACTCCAGCCTGGGCAACAGGACAAGACTCCGTCCCCCCCGCCCCCCCCCAAAAAAAGATGCTCTTAAACTTGATCTCCAGCTTCTCAGCACGTTCCACTAATCAAAAGCTCTCATTTTCTAATTTAAACCAAGAATGTTTATTTTACACAAACATACATACATATATATGTGTGTATATATGTATGCATGTGTATATGTATGTGTGTGTATATATATGTGTGTATATATGTGTGTCTGTATGTGTGTGTGTGTATATTTATATATATATATATATATATATATATATATATATATGTATGTATGTAAGGGATCATTCCTTGGCTATCACCTCAATTTTCATTTTCTATTATTCATTGAAAAGATAATACATTGGCCTTGAATGTAAGAACACCAGGGCAAGACAGATAGGATAAACAATGTTCCTTACTGCCATTTGTTTACTACTTTGGCATTTCAGACACCATACTGAACTCTTCAGGTATACTATGTCTGTCAATTCTTGCCCAAGCCTATGAGTTAGGGCCCTTTATTAATCCCAAATAGGGATGAAGAATGAGGCTCAGATGATTTACATGAATGATCTAACCAAAGTCTCACAGCAAGTTGAGGCAAAGTTGAGATTCAAGCACAGGTCTGTTTGCCATTAAAGTCTGCCCTCTTATCCACTGCACTGCCTATACTGCCTCATCGTCAAAATGGAAAAGAATTCCAAACACCGGGCCCAATTTGTAATTCCAATGTCTCAGAGACATCTCTACCTTTCCCAAAGTGAAACTGTAAAATAACGTGCTCCAACAATAAACATGTTTTTCTTTCGCCTTCTCTGACTATGCTTGACATGTGCCCAGCAGGAACTTTTTCTGCTTCAAGAGGATGTTGATAACAGCATGATCACTCTAGTTCATAACAATCTATTACATACTTTAAAATTGCTGATAGATTAGAACATAAATGTTCTTACCACCAAAAAATAATAACAATGTTAGGTGATGGATATAATCATTAGCCTGTTTGTGTAAACATTTCATAATATACACAGATATCAAAACATCATACTGTACACCATAATACATAGCATTTTTATTCATCAATTATATCTCAGTAAAGCTGGGAAAAGAGAGAGAGAAGAAAGGGAAGGAAGGGAGAGAAAAAAGAAAAGGAGGAAAAGAGGTGAGAAAAAGAGAATGGAGAGGGAGAGAGCAAGCTAACAAAACTGAAAACAAAACAGGAGAAGGATATTGAGCAGAGCCAGTGGGGTGGGTGATCCACATAAGGCAGGCAGCGTGAGCAGCCATTGGTTCTTAAGATGAGATTGGTTGCAAGGGGAGGAAGCACAGAATGAAGTGGACTCTGTACCCAGTGTGGGAACGGAAGAGCAACGGAAGTCTCTAGACAACGATGGTAAATGAAAGCAACACAGTCAGAGTGCACAAGCATTCTTTTTCTCCCTTGTGAGGGTCTGTAACCCATGGGAAGAAAAATCAATTGAAAGCTATGAAGGAAAAGCAACCCATTCAGAATTGTTGGAGTTCTCTCCCCTCTCCTTTGGGACATATGAAATGTCTCACTCATCTGCTTTTAAATCAAAAACAGAGAACGTTATTCAATAAGTGCCACAAATGGTTAAACAGATTATGCAGCAGCCATAGATTGAAATAGTATGTCTCCATCAAAAGTGATATTTTCAAGAACATTTAACGCCACGATGAAGAGGCTACGTTGTCTGGGGTATATACCCTGGGGTTCATTGTCGCATGCCAGGAAAATTTTGGACACGGACACAGACGAGTTTAGGAGCAGGGGTTTAATAGGCAGAAAGAAACAGCTCTCTTTATAGAGAGAGGGGTCTCCGAGTAGAAAAGACTGACTGGTGGCAGATTTGCAGGATTTTATAGTCCGGTTGGAGGGGGCGGTATCTGATTTACATAAGGCTCACAGATTGGTTCAATCACTTATGAATTTCCATAGTGTGCAGGGAAGGCTAGTGGCGTCATCCTAATCTTATTATGTAAATGAACTCTCTTTGACTAGCAGATCTTGTCTGCTCCTTACTGTACATGTGGCTGGCAGAGAAAGGAAGATGGAGCTGCCATCTTAAACATGTCTAGTCGCTAGTCCTGCTGGCATTCACCTGTGCAAGCCCCCAGCTTGCCTGTTTATGTCTGCAGCTCAACTTTACAGGCTGTTCTTTGTTAGAAAATAATTTGGGGCTGCATTTTATTAAAAGAAAAGTCTTACCAAGGACTTCCATACCCTCATATCTGCCTAAGTGATTTTTTTTAATTCCTGTATCGATGAGACAATGCTAACAAGAAAAAAATTAAGCACAAAAAACAGGATCAAATGTGCCCTTACAGTAGAATTCTATTTCTTTAAAATAAATGTAATGTCTGCTCATTTAAATGGAAAAGAGATTGAAAGGAAATATATCCAAATTGTTAATAGTGATTATCTCTGGGTGAAGTGATCATAGCAAGTGATTTTTATTTTTTCTTCACAGTATTTTTTAACATCTGTCATAATAGTCATGAAATATTTTATACTATGACAAAAAACAAGCAATATTTTTAAATACTTTTGGTAGATGCTAAATAAAATATTGGGGTGGTGAATCCCAAGAGCCAAGTTTCCATTCTGACTGCTTCAAACCCCTTTTCCAGCCTGTGCCTCAGTTTCCTCATCTGCAAAACCCAGGGGTTCCTCTTAATATCTAGGGTTTGGTGCTTCCATTATACACTGTGACCAATGAAACCATGTAAGTGAGAGGAAGAAATGTGGAAAAAATTGAATGGAGAAGGAGATGGGACGGATTCCAACAGAGAAAAGGAATGCTAAGAAAAGAGGTGTGAACACAGAAGTTTGTGAGGTGAATGCTGATTGTAAAAGACTGCCTGCTGTTCATCAGGGCTGTGTTTAAAACTCATGGTACTTTGAACCTTTGATTAGTTACAGATCTTAATCTGCTTTAATATTAAACCTTCAGACATCCTGTGGAATGTTTTCTTCACACAAGTCCACCAGGTTAGAAATTAATCTCTATTGTAAAGCAGGAGTAACTGTAAGAATGTGATGAAATCAAACTGAAATCTGGATCAAGTGCCCCAAGCCAGAAATGACTCACCCTTGAAATAAAGCAATTATTTGTGTTATCTGCCCAATTCACCTTTAGCCCTTGGTTTATGTGGAAAACAATTCAGTTAAAGATGATATTGATTAACTCTAGTTTACCAAACACTCACAGGTCTCTTCTCTCCACACCCCCAGGCACTACATAGTAACTTGTGGACAAAACTTTTCTCTTGTGTAAGCTGAGGAGCACCAAGGCCTCAATATTCTCAGAGGCACAATGTGGGAAATCATAATTTTCACTCTACTAATAAAATTGGGATCTCCATTTTCTGTCTCTCTTATGTCCCTTACAGCATTCAACAGTTTGAAACATAGAAAACATTCAGTAAATATCTTAACTCTAAGATAATTATGATATTTCAAGCCCAGAGAACCTCATGGAAAATCAGAAGGCCATCAAAATCAGAGGACACAGTGTGGCAGATATTTAGTTAGAAGCCATGGAATGACTGCACCATTGTAGTATCTGAAAACCATTTTCAATTTCTTATTTGTATAGACTGCTTTAGAGTTTATAATCATATATAACTTTGGAAAAGGTAGGACGGCCTTAATTTTCCAAATGCACAGGAATCATGCAAATTTCAATACTAGATTCAGGGAGGTTAAGGTTGAATCCCCTCCTTGTAAGATTTTGCTTATTTCTGTGAGAGGCACTGAGTGAAGCGTTGAGAAAGCAGGTTCTGGAGCCAGATTAAATTTCTGACTCTGGGTTAAAATTCTGATTTTGTCATGTACCAATTATTTAACTTCTATGTGCCTCAAATTTCTCATGTTAAGAGGGGGTGATGGTGGTACTACATAGGGTTATCACGAAAATAAAGTAAAAATATATGGGCCACTAGAGAGATTAACAAAGAAGAAAAGAGAGAAGGTCCAAATAAACACAATTAGAAATGGCAAAGGTGATGTTACCACTGACACCACAGAAATAAAAATAACCATCAGACAATACTGTGAACACCTCCATGCACACAAACTGGAAAACTTAGAAGAGACAGATGAATTCCTGGACACATACACCCTCCCAAGACTGAACCAGGAAGAAATTGATTCCCTGAACAGACCAATAATGAGCTCCAAAATTGAATCAGTAATAAATAACCAAAAAAAGCCCAGGGCCAGATGGAATCATAGCCAAATTCTACCAGATGTACAAAGAAGACCTGGTACCATTCCTACTGAAACTATTCCAAAAAATTGAGGAGAAGGAATTCCTCTCTAACTCATTATATGAGACCATCATCATCCTGATACAAAACCTGGCATAGACAGACACAAACAAGAAAACTTCAGGCCAACATCCTTGATAAACATTGATGTAAGAATCCTCAACAAAACACTTGCAAACTGAATTCAGCAACACATCAAAAAGCTAATTCACCATGATCAAGTAGGCGTCATTCCTGGGATGCAAGGTTGCTTCAACATATGCAAACCAATAAATGTGATTCATCACATAAACAGAACTAAAGACAAAAACCACATGATAATCTCAATAGATGCAGAAAATTCTTTAAAAAAATTTAACATCCCTTTACAGTGAAAATGCTCAATAAACTAAGTATTGAAGGAACATACCTTAAAATAATAAGCACAAGCTATGACAAACCCACAGCCAACATCATGCTAAATGGGCAAAAGCTGGATGTATCCCTCTTGAAAACCAGCACATGACAAGGATGCACTCTCTTATAACTTCTATTCAACATACTATTGGAATTCCTGTCCAGAGCAATCAGGCAAGAGAAAGAAATTATGTGCATCCAAATAGGAAGAGAGGAAGTCAAACTATCCCTGTTTCCCAACAACATGACTGTATCTAGAAAGCTCCATAGTCTCAACCCAAAAGCTCCTTCAGCCAATAAACAACTTCAGCAAAGTTTCAAGATACAAAATCAATGTACAGAAATCACTAGCATTCCTATACATCAACAACAGTCAAGCTGAGAGCCAAATCAGGAACACAATCCCATTTACAATTGCCACAAAAAGAATTAAATATCTAGTAATGCAGCTATCTGGGGAGGTGAAAGATCTCTACAATGAGAAGTATAAAATACTACTCAAAGAAATCAGAGCTAACACAAACAAATGGAAAAACATTCCATGCTCATGGATAGGAAAAATCAATATCATTGAAATGGCCATACTGCCCAAAACAATTTACAGATTTAATGCTACTTCTATCAAACTACCAATGACATACTTCACAGAACTAGAAAAAAACTATTCTGATATTCATGGGAAACCAAAACAGAGGCCAGATAGCCAAGGCAATCTTAAGCAAAAAGAACAAAGCTAGAGGCATCATGTCACCCAAATTCAAACTATACTACAGGAATATAGTAACCAAAACAGCATGGTACTGGTACAAAAACAGACACATAGACCAATGAAACAGAATAGAGAGCCCAGAAATAAAGCCACACACCTACAACCATCTACCTTCAACAAAGCTGACAAAACAAGCAATGGGGAAAGGACTCCCTATTCGATAAGTGGTGCTAGGAAAACTGGCTAGCCATGTGCAGAAAATTGAAATTGGAGATTTTTCTTACACCATAAGCAAAAATTAACTCAAGATTAATAAAGACTTAAATGTAAAACCCAAAACTATAAAAACCCTGCAAGACAACCTAGGCAATACCATTCTAGACACAGAAATAGGAAAAGCTATCATGACAAAGGTGCTGAAAGCAATCACGACAAAAGCAAAAAATGATAAATGGGATTTAATTAAACAAAAGCTTCCCCACAGCAAAAGAAACTATCAACAGAGTAAATAGACAACCTATAGAACAGGAGAAAATTTTGGTAGACTACGCATCTGACAAAGGATCCATCATCTATAAATATCCACCATCTAGAAGGAACTTAAGCAAATTTACAGCCCAAAAACAACCCCATTAAAAAGTGAATAAACAACAGCAACAGACACTTTTCAAAAGAAAACATACATGTGGCCAGCAAACATATGAAGAAAAGCTCAGTATCACTGATATTAGAAAGGCAAATAAAAACCACAATGATATACCATCTCACACCAGTCAGAATGGCTATTACTCAAAAGTCAAAAAATAACAACATGCTGGCGAGGTTGCAGAGAAAAAGGGAACACTTACACACTGTTGATGGGAGTGTAAATTAATTCAACTATTGTGAAAAGCAGTGTGGCAATTCCTCAAAGAGCTAAAAACAGAACTACTATTTAACTCAGCAATCTCATTACTGGGTATATACCCAAAGGAATATAAGTCATTCTGTCATGAAGATACATGCACTGGAATGTTCATTGCAGCACTACTCACAATAGCAAGACATGAAATCAACCTAATGCATATAGGGCAACCTAAATGCCCATCAATGAAAGATTGGATAAAGAAAATGTGGTACATATGCACTATGGAATACTATGCAGCCATAAAAAAGAATATCATATCCTTTGCAGGAACATGAATGGAGCTTGAGGCCATTATCCTTAACAAACCAGCACAGAAACAAAATACTGCATGTTCTTGTTTGTAAGTGGGAGCTAAATAATGAGTACTCATGAAAACTGAGGGGAACACTGATGTTGGGACATACTTTAGGGTGGAGAATGGGAGGAGGGAGAAGATCAGAGAAAGTAACAATTGGCTTAATACTTAGGTGATTAAATTATCTGTACAACAAACCCTTACAACGTAAGTTTACCTATCTAAAAAACCTGTACATGTACCCCTGAACCTAAAATAAAAGTTAAAAATAAGAAAATCAAATAATTAAGCTCTTTTTCCAGTTTCTGGCATAGTCCCTAAAATTATTTTAGGGAAATGGAGCAATCATCAACACCTGTATGATTATAAACACGTACCACAGTCTGAAAGTTTGTGCCTTCTCAAAATTCACATATTGAAATCCTACTGCCAAACTTATGGTACTAGCAGTTGGGGGCCTTTGGGGAGGTGATTAGGTCATGAAAGCAGAGCCATCATGAATGAGATCAGTGCCCTTATAAAACAAGCCCAAGGAAGTACATTCATCCCTTTTACCATGTGAGGACACAGCAAGAAGTTGGCAGTCTGCAGTCCAGAAGAGGGTTTTCACCAGAGTCCAACCATACTGGCACCTTGATCTCGGACTTCCTAGCTTCCAGAACTGTAAGTAATAATGTTTTGTTGTTTACAATCTACCCAGTTTATGTGGTGGCAGCCCAAGTGGGCTAAAACAACATGCCTATAATTTACCCCTCCACCTAGTTCCTAAAAAATTGAGAAGGTTTTACAATAAAGACAGGTATACTTTGCAGGCTAGTCAGTGTGATTATTATTCATATCAGAATGAAGCTGAACCAAAATGCCTTTCAACAGGACAATGGACAAATTAAAGTATATTCATACAATGGAATATGATTCAGTAATTGAAAAGAAAACTGCTGCTACATGCAACAGTAGGGCTGAACACACAGAAATACAGTGTTACGTAACAGAAGCCAGATGCAAAAGAGAACATAAAGTCTAACTCCATTAAATGAAGTTCAAAACCAGGCAAGGTTAATCAATGATGGTTAAGGTCAGAGTTGTGAGGACCAGGATGTCCCATTGTCCTGTTTTGCCAAGAAGTTTCCCAGTTTTAGCACTGAAAGTCCCAGATTCCAGGAAGCCTCTCAATCCTAGGCAACACCTGTCTCAGGAAAACTGTGATAGAAGTTGTTCACCCTAGTGATTTCCCCAGAAAAGGAGTGTAGAGATTGGGAAGGGTCACAGAGGAAACTTTTGGTGGAGAGTGGAGTGGTTAGAAATGTAGAATTTGACTTAGGAGGTGGTTTGCATGCTGCATACATGTGTAAAATTCATCATGCATAAAAGTGCTCATCAAAGATTACAGCACTTTACACACTTTATGGTATGTGTGATATTACTCATTTAAAAATAAGAAAGGATCTGGGCCTTAAAAGGGTGGGAAGTTGCAGGAATGAGAAGATGAGAAGGCCAACAGTGGAGGAGATGAACACCACAAAGGGACATTTTCCCAGGCTTCTAGTGGATCCTTTCATCTCCACATTCTCTCCACTCACATCTGACTACTGGACTCCAGGATCTGGCACCAGATCTGTTCTCATGGATGGAAGGCTAGTTAAAGGCTCTGGAATTCAGCAATCCATGGCTTTTGATTTGTGGTCCAATTCAGTTGTGCACCCTGACAGCAGCACCCCACCCACAAAGCCTCTGGAGCTAAATCCCATCCAGCCAGGGGATCCAGGGCCACCTCCTACACTAACCAACATTCACTTCCTCTGCCCCATCTGCTCTAGCGTCAGTCATCTTTTCATAGACCTGGTTTCCACTTTTGCCAAGCCCCTTCAGACTGATGCTTCAGTCAAGCTGTTTAACTCTTTTAATCTGTCTTCACTCCTGGAAGCTTCTGGAAGAAATAGAATATGATCTCCAAATCCAGTATACCTAAACATGACCAGCCCCACAATAGTCACTAAAGAAATTTCCTTGTAGTCTTGAGCATCCAGCCCCCATCCTCCTTTTTTCAAAAAAATTGGGCCAGGAGTGATTAGCAAATATTTGGCATACATGTCTCCAATCCACTTGCCACTCTCAATGGACATCACTAATCAATGCTGACTCTTCCATTTGAGCATGGATTGAGGTCTTTATCCTCATGTACCCAAGGCTCCCTGTGGGATTCATGAATGAGAGAAGATGAGACCTATTTGTTATCACCATACTAAGTTGCGAATTCACAGAGAGACTTTCTTGGTTTTGTGCCAAAGGCATAGATGATATCTTTACTCTAGCCAGTCTATCTGCTACTCAGAGATGACCTGGATATCTCCCACCCAGCTGCACTAAATGAATTTCACCATTCCTCCAAGCAATAAGTCTGGTCCTGACAACTCCAGATCTGATCTGCTCTACTGTTTAGTGGATGTTAATTTGTCTTTGAAATAGTGGGAAATAGAATAATCTTCCTCCTCTTATTTGCTTTTTTATTATTTACATTATTTTTACTGAGGTACTGATATCAATAATATGCACTGATCTTAGGTGTCCAGTTGGATTTGTTTTGACAATTGTATACTGTCATGTAACTACCATCCAAAACAAGACAGAACTTTCATTCCCTCAGAATTTTCCTTGCTGGTGGAACATTTCTCATCACAGTGAATGGCCAAAAAAAGTTATCTTTCCATTTTCTTTATGTGGATGGGTTCAGATTCCTAGATGCTTGTTAAATTGTACTCCTGCAAAGGACTACTCCAACTTCAGCTATAAGCTCAAACAGCACCTTGTAATTTTCTGTCTAAAACAAAGAAAACTCCATTCCACTGCTGTCCCTGAACGATTGAGTTTTATCTCCCCAGGCTTTGTTGACCTTCTAAAAGTTTTTATGTTTTCTTATATCCTGGTTCCTCCACTTATCTTATTTATTGAAGTACCAGTTTTTCAGAATAGACTGTGTAAGTCCTTTAATAGCATTGCACAACAATCTTGTATATTAGGTATCTTGTGGGAGGGCTGTAAACTCAGGAGATTGTGTTAAATATAGTCTTGGGACTGCTGTAATATTTTTCTTGTGTCTCCTTCCACATAATATCATACATTATTTGAGTCTATGACTTAAAATCCATGCTTGTAAGCTTAAGAGATGTATGATATGCTCCACATAACCTTTCTATACTACTCCAAATTTGTATGAACCTCATCAACCCAGAAAAAGGAGAAGTGTTTACGATTTTTTTAATTAAGGTAAAATTAACATACAATAAAGTACATGGATTTTAAATGTAGAGTTCAATGAACTTTGGCAAATGTATATACCTATGTCACCACCATTCCCATAAGGGCATAGATCATCTTACCATTCCAGCTCCACCTTTCCCATTCAAGTCAGTCGCACCCTCAAGAAGCAACCATTGTCCTAAACTCTGCTACCACAGCTGTTTAACCCATTCTAGAATGGTGTAAATGGAATCATATAGAAGTCCTTTTTTGTGTCTAGTGTCTTTCCATGAACATCAAGTTTTTGAGATTCACCTATATTGTTTTGTGTATCTGTATTTTGTTCTTTTATATTGTTGAATAGGATTCAGCAATACTGAATCTACTGCAATGTGTTTATTCTTCTGTGGAAGCATATTTAGGTGGTTTTCCAGTTTGGGCTGCTATAACAATTTTGTAAAATTGTGCATTACAATATTATTTATAATAGCTAAAAACTGGAAGTGACTTGAGTATTCAACAATGAGGGATTAGTTAAAACCATATACATGCCAGGCGCAGTGGCTCACGCCTGTAATCCCAGCACTTTGGGAGGCTGAAGTGGGCAGATCATGAGGCCAGGAGATTAAGACCATCCCGGCCATGATGAAACCCCGTCTCTACTAAAATACAAAAAATTAGCCAGGCACGGTGGCACGCACCTGTAGTCCCAGATACTCAGGAGGCTGAGGCAGGGGAATCACTTGAACCTGGGAGACAGAGGTTGTAGTGAGCCAAGATCATGCCACTGCACTCCAGCCTGGCAAAAGAGCAAGACTTCGTCTCCAAAAAAAAAAAAAAAAAAAAAAAAAACAGTGTACAGTGATACAAAAGAAACTGCAATTATTAAAAATTATATTACTAAAAATTTCTTGTGGAATAAACAATATTTGTAACAGAAGGTTTAAGGGTAAAAGTAGCATGCAAGATAGTTTTTGCAGTATATTCTCAACTCTGTTGAATATATATGCATGTATCCATAAATATATATTTAAGAATATAGCAAAATATTAATGAATAAAACAAAATGTGGCAGAGTTAAGAACTGGATCCCTATTAATAAGGTAGTCATTTCACCAGATGATGCAGAATGTGCCAGGTTCCATTGTTCTACATATTGTCAATCTCTGTGCCTAAGCAAGTTAAAAATAAATCATTTCCAGGTATTCTCATGTGCCAGCCAGGAGTGACCTTGACAGCATAAATGTGAAAGATTTCCAATTTGACTCATCCAGAAGGAGACAACATAGGTAAGAGTGTGAAGGAAATAGTTATGAAAACCTGTCCCAGCCACTTCTCCAGTCTCAATGCAGTGGCTTTGTTCAGACTCTCATTACTTCTTGCCTGGATCATTTCAATTGACTCCTACCTAGTCCCCTGCCACTGTTCTCACCCTACCTCTATCCTTCATACCACTGACAATGTGATCTTTCTAAATCATTCTCTGATCAAAGAACTGCCTATGTAATTTTGCAATAGCTTCCCCATGTCTGCCGAATGATGGCCACACTCCAACATGCTGTTAAAAGCTCTCCATGGAGCAGCACCTACCTCTTAGCCACTTCTAATTCTATACCCAAGTGTTTCCTCCTGTCATTTTTCAGAAAATTCCCAGGACCAGGAGGTCTAGATTACATGGGGTCAGTTAGAAACAGAGGTGGGGTTCGAAAGAACAGCATGCAGACCTTAGTAGCTGCTTAGCATTCTGGCCAACAAAGGCACCATAGCAGAGAAACTAGCCAACAGCATCAGGCTGCAAAAAACATGATACAAGTCTTCCAGGTTTGAATTCCTAGCCAGCTTCCACACAAAGCCTGGGGTGCTCTTTTTAAGTTTTCTCCTGTCAAGAAGCAACTGCTGGTCAGCAACTACCCACAAAGCAAGCATCTGTCCTTTCCCAATCCTATCAGTGGAGAGGTGATTCAATTAAGTCCTGGTGCTTGCATTAAGTCTTCCTCATTAAAAGAGTTCTACATCTGGAAGAAAAAAGATAAAACCTACTGTCATGAAAACAAAGGAAAATATAAAACACACCAGTAGGTCAGACACACAATTTAGAAAGAGAAAGGAGTCAAATGTTACTACTACAGAAAACCACCAAACTGCAATGAAACATAGTAAGAGAGAAATAAAGGAGCAAAGGGTATTCAAAACAACAAGAAAGTCACCAAACTGTGATGATAAATTATAATAGAGAAAGAAAGGAACAAATGATAAACAAAGCAACCAGAAAATGATTCACAAAATGACAGAAATAAGTCATCACCTGCCAATAATAACCTTAAATATGAATGAATTAAAATCTCACTTAAGAGATGTAAACTGAATGAATTAAAGAAAAATCCAAGTATATGCTGATATGATGCCTACAAGCCTTACTTTACCTGTAAAGACAGATAACAGACTGGATCATAAAGGAATGGGAAAAGATATCACACAAATAGAAACCAAAAGCTACCAGAAGTATCTATACTTATATCAGGTAAATTGAATTAAGTCAAATACAGAAAAAAAAAAAAAAAAGGAAGGTCATTATATAATGATAAAAGGTTCAATTAAGGAATAGAATATAACAATTCTAAATGTATATGCATCCAACATTTGAGTACCCAAATATATACATAGCAAATATTATTAGATCTAAAGGGAGAGATACATTCCAATTCAATAATATTTGGAAACTTTAACGCCCCACTGTCAGCATTAAACAGATTATCTAGACAGAGGATCGACAAAGAAACAATAGATTTAAAGTTGCAATTTAGACCAAGTGGACCTAATAGACATTTACAGAATGTTTTAAACAACAGCTGCAGAATATGCATTCTTCTCATCAACACATGGAACATCCTCTAAGATAGACCATATGATAGGCCACAAGACAAGTCTCGACAAATTCAAAAAATTGAAATTATATCAGCTACCTTCTGAGACCACAGTGAAATAAAACTAAAAATTAATAACAAGAAGAACATACAAATTTTATAAACACATGGAAATTAAATAATTTGCTTCTAAATGACTATTGGGTCAGTGAAGAAATTAAAAAGAAAATTTTAAAATTTTTTTGAAACAAATAAAAATTAAAAGACAACATACCAAAACCTATGAGAAACAGCAAAAGCAATGCTGAGATGGAATTTTAAAGCAATAAACACCCACATCAAAAAAAGCAGAAAGGTTTCAAATAATGTAATGGTGCACCTCAATAAACTAGAAAAGAAAGAACAAGCCAAACTCAAAATTTAAAAGAATGCAATAATAAAAATTAGTAGAGCAAAATAAAATAGATGCTAAAAAAAATACAAAGGATCAACAAAATTAAAAACTTAAAAATTGGTTTTTCATAAAGATAAACAAAATCAAGAAACTGTTAGCTAGACTAACCAAGAAAAGAGAGAAGACAAAACACAAAATCAGAAATGAAAAAAAGATTCATTGCAACTGATACCACAAAAACGCAAAGGATCATCATAACTATTATCAACAACTACATACTAACAAATTGAAAAACCTAGAGGAAATGGGACATATACAAACTACAAAATTTAACCATGAAAAAGTCAAAACTTTGAACAAACCAATGATGAGTAATGAGACTGAATAAAAGGCTTCCCAAAAAAGAAAGGCCCAAGATACCTTTACTACTGAATTCTACCAAGCTTACAAAAAAGAACACCAATTATCAAATTATTCCCAAAAAAATGAAGAGGAGGGAATTCTTTCTAACTCATTCTATGAGACCAGCATTACCCTGATACCAAAATCAGACAAGGACAAAAAAAAAAAAAAAATAGAAGAGAGAAGACTACAGGCCAATATCTCTGATAAATATAGGTTCTAAAATTTCAGTAAAATACTAGCAAATAAAACCCCAAATACGTCAAAAAGATAATAGGAGGGCAGATCCAAGATGGCTGAATAGGAAGAGCTTTGGAGCACAGTTCCCAGACAAAACAACACAGACAGTGAATAGTCACCTGCCTGCAGACCAGGAGATTCCCAGGTTGAAAAGGGCCATGAGTTTCCAGCATGGCTGTTTCAGCAGCGCAGCAAGTCTCCACGCGAAAATTCAAACAAATCTGGGCAGCCGTTTCATCTGGTGCCCGGAATGCCTGGGAGACAGAGTCGCCCATTCAACTGAAAAAAGGTAGCTGAAACAGCGAGCCAGGTGACCTGGCTTGGCAGGTCCCATCCCTACAAAGACCAGCAATCTGAAATGCTCTGGATTCAGGGTTTCATAGCAAGTGCAGCTGGACCCAGAATGGTCCAGATCTGTGGGGGGAGGGGCGTCTGCCATTACTGAGGCAGTCCATCACACTGAGGCAGTGCACCATTACTGAGGCAGTCCATCATTACTGAGGCAGTCCACCATTACCGAGGCAGTCCACCATTACCCAAGCAATCTGCCATTACTGAGGCAGTCCACCATTGAGGCAGACCGCCATTATCAAAGAAGTTCTAACTAAACCTCTATTTAAAAAAAAAAAAAAAAAAAAAAAAAAAACATAAGGAAGTTCACACAGCAGCTGGGCAGAGCCCACAGTAGCTGAGCAATGCCTCTGCTGGCAGACTGTGACTAGGCCACCTCCTAGCTAGGCAGAAGCATATCAGGAACTTATAAATAAAGCCCCACATTCTCAGGACAGAGCACCTAGGCAAAAAAGTGATTATGAGTTCCACTGCAGCAGATATAAACGTACCTGCGCAGCAGCTCTGAACGGAACAATGGAACTCACAGCTCAGCATTTGAGCTGCTATAAGGGTCAGACTGTTTCCTCAAGCAGCTCCCTGACTCCCGTATATCCAAAGACAAACTTATAAAGGAGAGCTCAGGCTGACGTCTGATGGGTATCCTTCTGGGACAAAGAAAACAGAAGAAGAAACTGGCAGAAACCATTACAGTTCTGCAGCCACCACAGGTGATCCCAGGCAAGCAGGATCTGGAGTGGACCTCCAGCAGTCCTACAGCAGGCGTGCCTGACTGTTAGAAGGAAAACTAAAAAACAGAAAGAAATAATTTAATCATCAACAAAATGACATCCACTCTGAGACCCCATCCGAAAATCACCAACTACAAAGACAACAGGTAGATAAATTAACAAAGATGGGAAGAAACCAGCACAAAAAGAATGAAAACACCCAAAACCAGAATACCTCTCCTCCTCCAAGGAGTCACAACTCCTCACCAGCTAGGGAACAAAGCTGGATCTAGAATGAGTCTGATGAATTGACAGAAACACGCTTCAGAAAGTGGGTAATAACAAACTTCTCTGAGGTAAAAGAACATGGTCTAACCCAATGCAAAGAAACTAAGAATCTTGAAAAAAGGTTTGACGAAATGATAACGAGAACAAACAGCTTAAAGAAGAATATAAATGACCTGATGGAGCTGAAAAAAAACAACACAAGAACTTCGCAAAGCATACACAAGTTTCAATAGCTGAATTGCCAAGCAGAAGAAAGGATATCAGAGATTGAGGATCAACTCAATGAAATAAAATAAGAAGGCAAGATTAGAGAAAAAAGAGTGAAAAGAAATGAACAAAGCCTCCAAGAAATATGGGATTATGCGAAAAGACCTAATCTACGTTTGATAGGTGTACCTGAATGTGACAGAGAGAATGAATCCAAACTGGAAAACACTCTTCAGGATATTATCCAGGAAAACTTCCCTAACCTAGCAAGGCAGGCCAATATTCAGGCCAGGAAATACAGAGAACAACACAAAGATATTTCTCAAAAAGAGCAACCCCAAGGCACATAATCATCAGATTCACCAGGGTTGAAATGAAGGAAAAAATGCTAAGGCACTCAGAGAGAAAGGTCAGGTTAGCCACAAATGGAAGCACATCAGACTCACAGTGGATCTCTCAGCAAAAACCTTACAAGCCAGAAGAGAGTGGGGGCCAATATTCAACATCCTTAAAGAAAATAACTTTTTTTTTTGAGGAAGAACGAGAGAAAGAAAGAAAAAGAATTTAAAAAAAGAAAAAGAATAAAGGAAAGGAAGAAAGAGGAAGAGGAAGAGGGAGAGAGAACAGGGGTGTTGCTTTATTGCCCGGGCTATAATGCAGTCTAAACTGGGTATGCCTGTAATTGTGTTTAATAATAGAGACATAAAAAATAAAAATAAAAATGAGGGAAGAAAATAATTAACAAGCAGCCAACCAATATTTCATTTAAACCTGTAAATACGTGTGATGTAGTACTGATAAGAGTGTATATTTTGTGTATTTAAAGTGAAGAGTTCTATGAATGTTAATTAAGTCTACTTGTTCCGGATCTGAGTTCAAGTCCTAAATATCGATGTTAACTTTCTGTCTCATTGATCTACCTAATATTGATGTTGAAATCTCCCACTATTACTGTGTGGGAGTCCAAGTCTCTTTATAAGTCTCTTTATAACTTTCAACCTAGAATTTCCTATCCAGCCAAACGAAGCTTCATAAGTGAAGGAGAAATGAAATCCTTTATGAACAAGCAATTGCTTAGAGATTTTGTCACCACCAGACCTGCCTTACAAGACTTCCTGAAAGAAGTACTAAACATAGGAACAACCAGTACCAGCCACTCCAAAATGTACCAAATGGTAAAGCCCATTGACACAATGAAGACACTGCATCAACTAACAGGCAAAACAGCCAGCTAGCATCAAAATGGCATGATCAAATTCACACATAATAATACCAATCTTAAATGTAAATGGGCTAAAAGCCCCAATCAAAAGACATAGACTGGCAAATAGGATAAAAAGTCAAAACCCATTGGTGTGCTGTATCCAGGAAAGCCATCTCACATGCAAGGATACACATAGGCTCAAAATAAAGGGATGGAGAAAGATTAACCAAGCAAATGGAGAGCAAAAAATAGCAGGAGTTGCAATCCTAGTCTCTGATAAAATAGACTTTAAACCAACGAAGATCAAAAGAGACAAAGAAGGGCATCAAATAATAGTGAAAGAATGAATGCAACAAGAAGAGCTAACGATCCTAAATATATACACACCCAAATACAGGAGCACCTGGATACATAAAGTAAGTTCTTGAGGACCTACAAAGAGACTTAGCCTCCCACACATTAATAGTAGGAGACTTTAACACTCCACTGTCAATATTAGACAGATCAATGAGGAAAATTAATAAGGATAGCTAGGTCTTGAATTCAGATCTGGACGAAGTAAACCTAATAGACATCTACAGAACTCTCCACCCCAAATCCACAGAATATACATTCGTCTCAGCACCACATCATACCTGCTCTACATTGACCACATAATTGGAAGTAAATCACTCCTCAGCTAATGCAAAAGAACAGAAATCATAACAAAGAGTCTCTCATACCACGGTGCAATCAAATTAGAACGCAGGATTAAGAAACTGACTCAGAATCACAAAACTTCATGGAAACTGAACAACTGGCTCTTAAATGTTGACTGGATAAACAATGAAATGAAGGAAGAAATAAAGATGTTCTTCAAAACCAATCAGAACAAAGACACAACATACCAGAATCTCTGGGACACATTTAAAGCAGTATCTAGAGGAAAATTTATAGCAATAAATCCCACATGAGAATCAGGGAAAGATATAAATTTGACACCCCATCATCAAAATTGAAAGAGCTAGAGGAGCAAGATCAAAAAAACTCAAAAGCTAGCAGAAGACAAGAAATAACCAAGATCAGAGCAGAACTGAAGGAGATAGAGACACAAAAAAAAAACCTTCAAAAAAATCAGTAAATCCAGGAACTGGTTTTTTGAAAAGATCAACAAAAGAGACCGTTAGCCACATTAAGAAAAAAGAAAAGACAGAAGAATCAAATGGATGCAATAAAAAATGATAAAGGGGATATCACCACCAATTCCACAGAAATACAAACTACCATCAGAGATTACTACAAACAACTCTATGCACATAAACCAGTAAACCTGGAAGAAATGGATAAATTCCTGGACATCTGAACCCTCCCAAGCCTAAACAAGGAAGAAGTTGAAACCCTGAATAGACCAATAACAAGGTCTGATGTTGAGGCAGCAATTAACAGCCTATCAACCACAAAAAGCCCAGGTCCGGATGGGTTCACAGCTGAATCCTACCAGACATACAAAGCGAGCTGGTACCACTCCTTCTGAAACTATTCCAAACAATCCAAAAGAGGGAATCCTTCCCAAATCATTTTATGAGACCAACATCATCCTGATACCAAAACCTGACAGAGACTCGGCAAAAAAAGAAAACTTCAGGCCAATGTCTATGATGAACATAGATGCAAAAAATACTGGCAAACCGATTGCAACAGAACATCAAAAAGCTTATCCACCGTGATCAAGTAGGCTTCATCCTGGGGATGCAAGGCTGGTTAAACATACACAAGTCTATAAACATAATCCACCACATAAACAGAAACAAAGGCAAAAAGCACATGATTATCTCAATAGATGCAGAGAAGGCCTTCGACACAAAGGAACAGCCCTTTATTCTAAAAACTCTCAATAAACTAGGTTTCTAAGGAATGCATCTCAAAATAATAAAAGCTATTTATGGCAAACCTACAGCCAATATCATACTGAATGGACAAAAACTAGAAGCATTCCCTTTGAAATATGGCACTAGACAAGGATGTCTTCTCTCACCATTCCTATTCAATACAGTATTGGAAGTTCTAGCCAGAGCAATCAGGCAAACAAAAGAAATAAAGGGTATTCAACTGGGAAAGCAGGAAGTCAACTCGTCTCTATTTGCAGATGACATGATTGTATATTTAGAAGACCCCATCATCTCAGCCCAAAATCTCCTGAACAGATAAGCAACTTCAGCAAAGTCTCAGGATACAAAATCAATGTGCAGAAATCAGAAGCATTCCTATACACCAATAAAAGACTTAAAGAGCCAAATCAGGAACAAACTGCCTTTCAAAATTGCTACGAAGAAAATAAAATACCTAGGAATACAACTAACCAAGGATGTAAAGGACCTCTTCAAGGAGAACTACAAACCACTGCTCAAGGAAACCAGAGAGGACACAAACAGATGGAAAAATATATCATGCTCATGGTTAGGAAGAATCAATATAGTCAAAATGGCCATATTGCCCAAAGTAATTTAGAGATTCAATGCTATCCCCATCAAGCTACCTATGACCCTCTTCACAGAACTGGAAAAAACCACCTTAAACCTCATATGGAACCAAAAGAGAGCCCACATAGCCAAGTCAATTCAAAGAGAAAAGAACAAAGCTGGAGGCACTACACTACCTGACTTGAAACTATATTACAAGGCTGCAGTAATCAAACAGCATGGTAATGGTACCAAAACAGAGGTATAGACCAATGGAACAAAACAGAGGCCCTGGAGACAACACAACACATCTACAGCCATTGGATCTTTGACAAACCTGACAAAATAAAGCAATGTGGAAAGGATTCCCTGTTTAATAAATGGTGTTGGGAAAACTGGCTAGCCATGTGCAGAAAGCAGATACTGGACCCCTTCCTGACACCTTACACTAAAATTAATACCAGATGGATTACAGACTTAAACATAAGACCTAACACCATAAAAACCCTAGAAGAAAACCTAGGGAAAACCATTCAGGACGTAGGCATAGGAAAGGACTTCATGATTAAAACATCAAAAGCATTGGCAACAAAAGTCAAAATAGACAAATGGTTCTAATTAAACTCCAAAGCTTCTGCACAACAAAAGAAACAATCATTAGAATGAATCGGCAACCAACAGAATGGGAAAAATTTTCTGCAATCTACCTTTCTGACAAAGGGCTAATATCCAGCATCTACAAAGAACTAAAGGAGATTTTTCAAGGGAAAAAAAAAAAAAACCCATTCAAAAGTGGGCAAAGGATATGAACAGACACTTTTCAAAAAAGACATGTATGAGGCCAATAAACATGTGGAAAAAGTGCTCATCATCACTGGTCATTAGAGAAGTGCAAATCAAAACCACATTGAGATACCATCTCACGCCAGTTCGAATGATGATCATTAAAAAATCTGGAGACAACAGATGCTGGAGAGGATGCAGAGAAATAAGAATACTTTTACACTGTTGGTGGGAGTGTAAATTAGTTCAACCATTGTGGAAGAGAGTTTGGCAATTCCTCAAGGACCTAGAAATAGAAATTCCATTCGACCCAGCAATCCCATTACTGGGTATATATCCAAAGGATTACAGATAGTTCCATTATAAATACACACACATGCACACGTATGTTCATTGCAGCACTGTTTACAATAGCAAAGACCTGGAACCAACCCAAATGCCCATCGATGATAGACTGGATAAGGAAAATGTGGCACATATACACCGTGGAATACTATGCAGCCATAAAAAATGATGAGTTTGTGTACTTTGTAGGGACATGGATGAATCTGAAAACCAACATTCTCAGCAAACTGACACAGAAAATCAAACACCGCATGTTCTCACTCACAGGTGGGTGTTAGACAATGAGAACACATGGACACAGGGAGGGGAGCATCACACACTGGGGTCTGTTGGGGGTAATAGGGGAGGGACAGTGGGAGATTGGGGAGGGATAACATGGGGAGAAATGCCAGATATAGGTGACAGAGGGATGGTGACAGCAAACCACGTTGCCATGTAGGTACCTATGCAACAATCCTGCATGTTCTGCACATGTACCCCAGAACCTAAAGTACAATTGTGCGTGTATATACACACACATATATATATATATATATATATATATATATATATATATATAAAATAAGCCATGATCAAGTGGAATTTTTCCCAGGGATGCAAGGATGTTTCAACATATGCAAATTAATAAATGTAATACATCATATCAAAAGAATGAAGGAGAAAAACCAATAAGATGATCTCAATAGATGCAGAAAAAAAATTGATAAATTCCGTATCTTTTTATGACAAAATTCTTGATGAATTAGTTATTAAAGGAACATACCTCAATGTAATGAAGGCCATGTATGACAAACCCACCAATAACATCATACTGAATGGGGAAAAGCTGAAAGCTTTTCCTTGAAGAACTGGAACAAGACAAAGATACTCATTTTCACCACTCCTATTTAACATAGTACTAGAGATCCTAGCCAAAGCAATTAGACAAGAGAAAGAAATATAAAACATCTAAATTGGAAAAAAGAAAGGGAAGTCAGTGTGCCCCTATTTGCAGATGACATGATCTTAGAGAAACCTAAAAATTCGATCACAAAAACTCTTAGAACTGATAACAGAATTCAGAAAAGTTGCAGGATACAAAATCAACATACAAAACTCAGTAGTCTTTCCATACACTAACAATGAACTAGCTGAAAAAGAAATCAAAAAAGCAATTAATTTACAGTAGCAACAACAACAAAAATACCTAGGAATAAAGGTAACTAAAGAGGTGAAAAACCTCTACAAGGAAAACTATGAAACACTAATGAGTGAAATTGAAGACCCAACAAATGAAAAGACATCCCATGCTCACAGGACGGAAGAACTAATATTGTTAAAATGTTCATACTACCAAAAGCAATCAGCAGATTCAATGTAATCCCTATTACAATTCCAATGACATTCTTCCCAGAAATTAAAATAATAATAATAATTCTAAAGGGTGTATCAAACCATAAAAGAGCCCAAATAGTCAATGCAATCCTAACCAAAAATAACAAAGCTGGAGACATCGAACTATCTGACTTCAAAATAAACCACTAAGCTATACTAAACAAAAACAGCATAATACTGGCATAAAAACAGACACAAAAACCAACAATAGAGAACCCAGAAATAAATCTACAGATGTACAGCCAACTGATTTTCAACAAGGCACCAAGAACATGCATTGGCAAAATGACATCCTTTTCAATAAATGATGCTGAGAAAACTGGATATCCATATGCAAAAGAATGAAACTAGATGCCTATCTCTCACCACATACAAAAAATCAACCAAAATTGATTAATGGCTTAAGCATAAGACCCAAAACTATAAAACTACTAAAAGAAAGCATAGCAAAAATACTCTAGGACAGGCATTCTCAATCTCTAGGCCATGAACTAGTACCAGTCCTTTGCCTGTTACAAACCAGGCCTCAAAGCAGGAGGAGAGCAGCAGGTAAGTGAGCATTACTGCCTGAACTCCACCTCCTGTCAGATCAGCTGCAGCATTAGGTTCTTATAAGAGTATGAACCCAATTGGGAACTGTACATTCGAGGGATCTAGGTTGCACACTCCTTATGGGAATCTAATGCACCCTCATCCTCCCACCCCCAACTCACCGCCAGCACTACAGGTCAGTGAAAAAATCATCTCCCATAAAATTGGTCCCTGGTGCCAAAAAGGTTGGGGCTGCTCCTCCAAGAAAAAAATTGATCTAGGCAAAAATTTTATGGCTAAGACCTCAAACGCACAAGAAATAAAAAACAAAAATAGACAAATGGGGCTATATTAAACTAAAACGCTTCTGCACAGCAAAGGAAACAATCAACAGAATAAAGGGATAATTTTTGAATAGGAGAAAATAATTGCAAATATTTATCTGACAAGGGACTACTTTCCATAATATAAAAGAAACTCAACTCAACAAGAAAATATAATAATAATCTCATTAAAATGTGATCAAAGGGTCTGAACAGACATTTCTCAAAAGAAGACATACAAATGGGCAACACACATTTTAAAATGCTCAACATCACTAATCATAAGGGAAATGCAGATCAAAACCATAATGGGATATTCCCAGTTAGAATGGCTATTATCTGTCAATTACTAAGTCAGAAAATAATAGATGCTGGTGAGGTTGTAAAGAACAAGGAATGTTTACACACCGTTGGTGGGAGTTTAAGTTAGTTCTACCATTGTGGAAATCAGTGTGCTGATTATGCAAAGATCTAAAGACAGATCTAAAGACATTCGACCCAGCAATCCCACTACTCCATAAATACCTGAAGGAATATAAAGTGTTCTACTCTAAAGACACAAGCACATGTTAAGTTCACTGAAGCATTATTTGCAATAGCAAAGGCATGGAATCAACGTAAATATCCATCAATAATAGACTGGATAAGAAAATGTGATTCTTATACAACATGGAATACTATGCAGTCAGAAAAAAACAAGATCATGTTCTTTGCCTGGACATGGATGGAGCTGGAGGCCATTATCCTTAGCAAACTAACACAGGAACAGAAAAATCAAATACCACATGTTCTCACTAATAAGTGGGAGCTTAATGATGAGAACATATGGACACATAGAGGGGGTCAACCCACACTACGGCCAAAAAATAGGACTACATTATGTTCTAGTAATCCTACTTCTAGGTATATAGTGAAAAAAAAATGAAATCAATCTGTTCACGGCATATCTGCACCTCCATGTTCACTGCAGCAATATTCACAATAGCCAATATATAGCATAAACCTAAGTGTCCAACCATTGATGAACAGATTTTTTAAAATGCAGTATATATACACAGTGGAATTCTATTTAGCATTAAATGGGAATGAGGGAAATCCTGCCATTACTAACATCATGGATGAATGTGGAGGACAGTATGCTAAGTGAAATAAGTCAAGCAGAGAAAGACAAATGTCACATGATGTCACTTATATGTGAAATGTAACAAAGTTCAACTCATAGAAGTAGAGAGTAGAATGAGAGTTATCAGGGGCTGGGGACAAGAGAGGGAGGGAATGAGGAGCTGTTGATCAACGAGCACAAAGTTTAAGGTAAACAGAAGGAATATGTTTTGCGACCTATTACACAGTAGGGTAACAGATCAATAATAATAATAATAATAATGATAATGTATCGTATATTTCAGAACAACTAAGAGTAAATTTGAATGTTTCACCATAAAAAAAAGACAGGTAAGGGAGGTCAAACATATATCTTAATCATTCCACATTGTATACATATATCAAAACCTCACACTGTGCCCCAGAAATATATATAATTATGGTTTGCCAATTGAAAATAACATAATAAATTAAAATAAAATATTTAAAAAGAATCTATGAGCTATTTTTGTTGATACTATTACAAATTTTCTGCAAACCTGAGATCAGAGTTGCTAACCAGAACCCTGGAAGAACTAGTCATATAAATGCCCATTTTAAAGCCTATAATTAATAGACACAATCTTTTGGACAGGGAGTATTCTTTTTTTTCTTATTATACTTTAAGTTCTGGGATACGTGTGTAGAACATGCAGGTTTGTTACCTAGGTATACATGTGCCATGGTGGTTTGCTGCACCCATTAACCCGTCATCTACATTAGGTATTTCTCCTAACGCTATCTGTCTCCTAGCCCCCACTCTCTGATAGGCCCCTGTGTGTGATGCTCCCTGACAGGGAGTATTCTTAACATTGTATTAAATTGTAATCTGTCTTAGGTTTAGTGTCACAGATTCTCTTTTTATTTCCAGAGACATATGGATGGTAAAGTTTCTCAAAATTATATATTAAAAACAGATGGATCAGTGAAGTGAGAATAGGAAAAGCAGAGTAGAAAGAAGCTTTGGTTTTATTCCTGAATGTAAATGAGCTTCATTCTCTGCTCTCAACCTTGGTTCTGCAGCAACCTTGAGTCTGCAGCTTCCTGGGACAGCTCATAGCCCTAATGAATCAATCTGCCTGACTAAATTTTTCTTCATTTAAAAAATAAATAAACTTTCTCTTTTGAAACCTCTAATTGCCAAGTGAAATAATCTGTCTCTTGCTTTAGAGTTCACAGACTCCCATGTCATTATAGATGGCTAAGATGTCTGCCTGTAGTTCTTTGTTCAAATTTCAGATCATATTCGGTTCTTAATCTTGCATAATAAATTAGTACATCAGGCCTTTTCATCACTCTTGTGTGTTGTGTTCTGAACTGGTTCCAGAGTAATAAATCAATTAGTAAATGTTTATAAAGTGCTTTATGGGATTAAAAGTGTGGATAAGAGTAGCAGGTTATGGAAAGAGAAAAGTGCACTTAAAAGTGAATCTGGATTTTCTAGGTGTGGCCCTTGTATGCATGGGAGCTTGTTTCTCATAAATTTCTCAGTAATCTCACTGAGGTGGATTGATTCATTTTTCCTTTGATATCTCTCTTATTTCTTAGAAGCAAAGCAAATCATATTTCTTTGCAATACTAGTTTGAGTTGAAGGTCAAGGATGGCCCCATTTTTACAGCAAGAGAGCTTATATTTGGTTATTAAAACTTTCTGATGGCCAAAAAACAGGGGGAACAAAGAAATAATCAGCAAAGGAGACTGTGGAGTTTCTATTAATGGAGATCATCAGGAAAGTAAACAAGCACGCAAAATCAAAAAAGAGCACTCTTGAATGAAGACCATGGATGGTGAATAATCTTCAATTTAAGTGCCGATTTTGAACAACTGGTATTAGGTGCCTATAAAAAATGGTTTTAAAATAATGCGAAGGTCATGTGAAGGAAAGTTTCACAATCAATTAACAATGTTTGCCCTGCATTTGGAGGAAGCCATTTGACAGCAAACAACTTGAAGGCAAGATATATAGATGATGGTCTTACACAGGACAGCCCTTCTGCTCTAAAAGATTTCAGATTTTGATGAAAACAACCTTACAGTATGCTCTACATTCCTTACAAGACATATGGCCTATCAGTCAACATCAGCTGCATACCTATTTTATATAGAGATTTATGCTAAGCTTTTGGAGGTGGGGAGAACAGACTATATTTAATTTGTATCATACCCTAAGTTTAGGTTTGCATCTATGTCCTCTTATTTTACACTTTCATTTTTCAACAAGTATTTATTGTATTTACTACATGCCAGATAGTATATTATGAGTTAGATGTAATTGTTAAATTAATAAATAAAATAAATATTGACTCTACCACTCTGGGGTTTACATTCTCATGAAAGATAAGAAATAGAGGCCGGGCGCGGTGGCTCACGCCTGTAATCCCAGCACTTTGGGAGGCCGAGGCGGGTGGATCACGAGGACAAGAGATCGAGACCATCCTGGTCAACATGGTGAAACCCCGTCTCTACTAAAAATACAAAAAATTAGCTGGGCATGGTGGCGCGTGCTTGTAATCCCAGCTACTCAGGAGGCTGAGGCAGGAGAATTGCCTGAACCCAGGAGGCGGAGGTTGCGGTGAGCCAAGATCGCACCATTGCACTCCAGCCTGGGTAACAAGAGCGAAACTCCGTCTCAAAAAAAAAAAAAAAAATAGAGTTAGGTATGGACTACCTTTTGAAGATGAGAACATTAATGCTCAAATAACACATAACTCACCCATGAAGAAAAATGACACATGGAGAGATGAAGACTGTAGCCAAAAGCTCCCATGGTAATTTCTCTCTTCCACTCAGTTACCCTGAGCCCCTACACCATTGTCTCATGTGGCCCCTGATCTAGACTGACAGCTTCTGGATTGCACTACTCTGGCATCTTTTGGACAATGTTAATTTTGAGGGCCTTATACGATACTATGAAGTCTCCTCCAGGATGCCCTCCACTCCACAGGTCCTGCAGCTCCTTCAGAGAATTACTCCTGGTATGAAATAAGGAAAGGGGGTTTATAAATAATCTGGAATCAAGTCAGATTTCCAACAATTACATTATAGATGAGTAAGATATCTGCCTGTAGTTCTTTGTTCACATTTCAGATCATATTTGGTTCTTAATCTGTAATCATAAATTTGTACAGCAGGTCTTATCATCACTCTTGCTTTGTGTTGTTGTGTTCTGAACTGGTTCAGATCCACGATGGAGATGAGGGGGTTAGACATCGCAGGTGGAGACAGTAGCAGAGTAGAAAGAAAAAAAAATTGTATAAGCTACTGTAAAGATAGAAAATCACAAAATGAGTGAGTTCAGGGAACAATGAATAGACAGGTTTGGTTAATCCAAAGGAAAAATGAAAATATCATTTAGTGCATATGTACCAGGCGCTTTAAGAAAAATGATTTCATTCATTAATCTTCATAATGACTGCATGAGCTAGGAAGGCAGACATCTTTCCTCTGCATACACAGGGTGACTAATATTCATTGTGGTCAAGTAACTTGCCCAAGGTCATAACCTAGTAAGTGGCAGAACGAGCATGCCCAGCTCTTTCCGTCTCCACATCCAGAGCTCCCTCCACTCAAAACATTCACAGTGGGGTGTGCAAGGTACTCAATGCACAATAGGGTGAGATTTATGAAAAGAGTAAAAGTAGACATCAAAATTGGGCTGGAGAAAAGGAAGACAATCTTTGCCAATTTGACAATGTTACTCTTACCTGCTCTTGCCTGATATATAATGTGTTGAGAGGAAGGTAGGGGTCAACTCTTTATCAACAAAGCCAGGCCTGTCTGCCACAAAAAGGATATCCGTGATTGTTTCTACTCTGAATAATGTTAAAAACCTGAAGACAGATTCTTCATAAATCCTCTCCTTTCTCCTGCTCCCTTTTCTCTCCCTACCCCTTTGCCTGTTGCTGAAGATATCACTGGTTGGCTTCTCAATATCAACCCTCTCTTACTCAACCTTCCTAGCGAATCTCAAATTAATTCATTCACATCTATCCTCTCCTATAAAACTATGTGCATCAGAGAAGACAGGATGCATCTCTAGCCTCGGCAAGTGACTTCTGCTTGATCTAAGCCAATCATGGTGATTCCATTGTCTTTGGCAGTGATGAGACTGGTGTGAGTAGGTAACGCAACTGGGTCAATGAAACATGAGGATGAGTCTGCTGGGAAGCTTCTGGGAGAGTGCTCTTCACTCTTAAGAAGATACAAGGAAGAAATAGCCTCTACTTTCTCTGGATAGTATTCTAACTTCTTGTGATGCCTGGAGCTGTGGCAGCCATGTTGCACATACAAGGGTTCAAGACTAAGGACAGACCGCCTTTGCCAATTTGACAATGTTACTCTTGCCTGCCACATGATGTGTTGAGGGAATGACGGTTCTTTCTTTGGGGGTTTTAGCAACTGAGAGATTCTTAAACAGGAGTATGAGCTATAAATGGAAGTTCGGGCTATAGAAAAATGAGACGGAAGGAAAATATGATGAGAAGTATCCCTTTAGTAATTAAATGAGTGCTATGTAATACCTTTTGAGAGGAGGGAAAAAATAATATTTTTTAAAATTTTTGGTTGTTGAACTATGACTCTTGAATATGACGCCACTTAGAAACTAGATGACAATGATCACAGCTTCAATAGCGTTAAGACAGGCGAAAAGGGAATGAATCACAACATAAGAGGAGACAGTTGCTATTTGCACACTTGTTGATTTTGTGCAAACTCTTCAGTCCAGAACAGGGGTCAGTGAACTGGGGCCCCAGGGTCAAATCAAGCCTGTTGCTTGTTTTTGAAAATAAAGTTTTACTGAAAGATGGCCAGGTCCATTTGTTTACCTGTTTGTCTGCTGCTACTTTTGTGCTTAAGTGACAGAGTTGAGTAATTGAAGCAGAGACTGTAAGGCTCACAAAGCTGAAAATATTTTTTTTAGTCTGGCTCTTTACAGAAAGTATGCTGGCTCCTGATCTAGAAGGAAGAGAATTGAGCTGACAGAATACACAATGGCCAGACTGTAGATAAAATGAATCATAAGAGCCCATATGAACTCTTACCCATGATCTGCAGCAACCATCTCAGGAAATCAACCCATTGTCTCCAGTCACCAGCCCAGGAATTCAGCTGGCTGTCTATGAATCACACTTACAGGAATCAGACAGCCATCAGGTTGGTGCAAAAGTAATTGTGGGTTTTGACATTACCTTCAATAGCAAAAAACGCAACTACTTTTGCACCAACCTAATATCCCCACCAACCAGTCCTGGAAGGCAAATAATAACCCCTGTAACAGTTGGCCCAAAACAATTAGGACTTGATTAATAACCAACAGCTTCTCTATTTTCTATCCCTGCTTCCAACTTAGGACCAACCAAAAAAGTCAAATACATACAAATACGTACCCCTAACCAATCTCATAGGATGCTCACTTCTGATTAGTCACCTCCAGCTTTTCCAGGCCAACAGTCTCCAGTCAGGCCATACCTGGAGTCTTCTTTTTTTCCCACTATTAAGCTTTCTCATTACTCTGCCAGTCTTTAACAAGTGACAGTGGTTGTTGACTCCCTTGCTACAGCCAGCTCTGAATAAATAGCCTTTGCTTGTTCTCATTTGGTGGGTCTTCATTTACTTCCAAAGAACTTTGAGTCAAAGGACCTGAGTTCTAATCCTGGGTCTGCCACATATTCCATATGTGACATGAATAACTCACCTTGTCTGTTAAAACAAAAAATGAAAGAGGTAGTGTCTCTGCCCATAAGTTATTCATGGGCCATATATACTGTCAGGGTGAGATTGCTGCCACACCTGAAGTATATGCAAAGGACAGAGACAGCGCTGGGGAAAGAATGACAGATTGTATATGGGTCATATAACTAGTAAATGCCTGGCATTGATTAACTAATCAATTATTATATTTGACCACTATTAATATATTCATTAAGAAAATATCTTTCCCCTAAATTCACAAATCTCTTCCTTTCTAAGGAAAACCTTAATCCACTTATTTTAAAATATGGACTAGCTATTTGCTTGAAATCTAATTTCACCAACAGCTCATCTGTTAAAAGAATATTTTAATGGATCCTGATTCAAACAGAATCCTTGACTCAAACTGTCTTTTCTACAGTTTCCTTTAGTGGAATAATTTGAGTTTGCCTAAAGAACTGTCTAGTTTAGTTCTTAGATACTTGTAGATTTCAAAAAAATGGAACAGTTTAAATGTTTTGAATTCCTTTGATCTTTCATAGAACACTTATTTGATTTGTGATGTGCTAAACAAAGCTAATTGTACAGAGCTTTCACTTGCGGTCCCATCAAGTGCCATTAAATTGTACTGTCTCAGTTTTACTGTTTATAAGCATTCTATGAATGTCCTTATATAAGCCCTAAAACTGTTGATTGTTAAAATAGCCTTTTAGAATTACAGTTTTCCATCTGTTAACAATGCAGCAGACGAATATTTGTTTAGATATTTCAGCTTTAATTCAAATGTCCTGTGATGTCTTAGTAAAGCCCATCTTGTAAAGTTCATAATATTCCAAGTTTTCTTTCTATGTATAAGTTGAAAAAGGCACGTACAGTGTTGGGCATCCTGGCTTCTAGTCTGAAATCTTCCCCTGACTGTCTGTGTAAGCTCCAGAAAGTAACCTCACGTCTTTGGATCTCTGTTTCTTTTCTTGAGGCCTATCACTAAGATTCATTTCAAGACTAAAAATCTATTATCAGACCTACATTCGTATATTCATCACAGTACCATTCACGATATCAAAGAAATAGAATCAACCTAAATTTTCATAAATGAGGATTCAATAAAGAAAATACGGTGTGTGTGTGTGTGTATGTGTGTGTATACAGTACATATATATATATTTATGTGTATATATATGCAAGTTCAGTGTATATATGTATGTATATATGTACCATATGTACATATCTGTACATATGTGTACTGTTATATGTGTACAGTGTGTATATTTGAACATATGTGTGGTGTGTACATATATGTGTGTACATATGTACAGTGTGTATATAAGTGTGTACATACATACAGGGTATGTATGTATACAGTATATATGTATATATATGCAAGTTCAGAGTATGTATATAGGTACCATATGTACATATGTGTACATGTGTGTACATGTGTACCATGTTATGTGTGAACATGTGTGGTGTGTACATGTATGTGTACATGCGTACAGTGTGTATATAAGTGTGTACATACATACAGGGTGTATGTGTATACAGTATAAATATGTGTGTATATATGCAAGTTCAGAGAGTGTACCTATGTACAGTGTGCACATATATGTGTATATGGTTGTAAAAATGTACCTTGTTATATATGTACAGTGTGTACATATGTGTGCACATAAGTATGGTATGTATGTGTATATGCACACATATACATACAGATATACATGTACACTGTACATGTCCTTTTCAGCTTGCATATAAAAAAAGAGAGTATTATGAATTTCACAATGTGGGCTTGCTTTACTAAGATGTCATACATTTGAATTAAAGCTAAAAAAATCTAAGCAAATACTCATCTGTTGCTTTGTTAACGAATGGAAATTGTAGTTTTAAAAGGCTATTTTAGCAATGAATGTTTTTTAGGACATATATAAGGATTTTATAGCATGTTCGTACATACATATATACATACACACACACACACACACACATACAAACATACACACACATACCATGGAATACTACTCAGCCATTAAAAAGAATAAAATTGGCCAGGCTCAGTGGCTTACGCATATAATCCTAGCACTTTGGGAGGCCAAGGCAGGCAGATACCCTGAGATCAGAAGTTTGAAACCAGCCTGGTTAACAGGGTGAAATCCTGTCTCTACTAAAAATACAAAAAATTTAGCTGGGTGTGGGGTGCATGCCTGTAATCCTAGCTACTTGGGAGGCCAAGGGAAGAGAATCGCTTGAACCCAGGAGGCAGAGACTGCAGTGAACCAAGATCGGCCACTGCACTCCAGCATGGGTAACAGAGCAAGACTCATCAAAAAAAAAAAGAATGAAATCATGTCTTTTGCAGCAACATAGATGGAACTGCAGACCTTTATTAATAGAAAGTCAAATACACATTTTCTCACTTATAAGTGAAAGCTAAACAATGGGTGCACATGGATATACGGAGTGAAATAACAGACACTGGAGACTGCTAAAGGTGAGAGGGTGGGAAGAAGGCAAGGATTGAAAACTTACCAATTGGGTACAATGTTCACCCTTTGGGTGATGGTTCCACTAAAAGCCCAGACTTCACCATTGCAAAACACATGCATGTATGAAATCTGCACTTGTACCTCCTACATTGTTTTTAAATCTACAATCAGGAAGCTCCTGATAAATACAAGTGGAAAATGGTATTTTCCAGGTGCTCAGCTGGATGGCTTCTGTTCTGGAGGCAGCCTTTGGTCCTGGAATTGCAACAAAGTATACCTCAACCAAGGAGCATTGGATTCAAAGTGAAATCTAGAAAGACTTCCATCCAGGTGGTGTTCCCAGGCAGAACAATGCTTTATTAGCATGATCAATAAAAATACCATGATTGAAAAGGTAAATAAGGGTTTGAGACTGACAACCATCCATTAAGCAAGGGCTGAGCTTAGTGCTGAAAACTGGGGTAAGACACATGCCCTCCAGATGCACAGAAAGTAGGGAGAGAAATAGTTTGCAAATGAATAGAGACCATTCACTAGGCCATTCACTTCATCTTATTGTATGACCCCTTTGGAAAAGAAAGGGGTGTGTTTTTGTTATTATCAGAGGCAGTATACTAGTCTCTAGTAAGATGACTACAACCAGGCTTCTTGGGTCCAAATACCCATTCTGCCACTTACTAACTGTGATTTTGAAAGTTAACCTAAATGCCCTGTGCCTTGGGCTTTTCTTATTTATAAAACTACCATTATTTACAACTATGAACTACCATTTGAGATAACAGTAGTATTTACCTCATGTGGCTTTCTGAGGATTAATTAGTCAATATATGCAAAACACTTCATATAGTACCTAGCCAGTTATAAGCACTTTTTAAGTATTAGTAATTATTAGCTATTTATTGAGCATTTTCTAAACAATGCATATACATAATGTCATTTAACCCTCATGAAAATAGGTCCTATTATTCCCATTTTAGTGATAAAGAAGGTGAGGTTTAAATAGCTTAGGTGGGACCAACATTCACACTGGTCAATCTGCTTCTAGTGTTAGCAATAAAATGTGTACAGTACAATTTTAAGGATGGTGAAGATGATGCATTCCTTTGCTTTAATCATAGCAGTTTGCTATTTCACATTCTAATTTATGGTAATATACATCATAAGATACAGTTATTGGAGGACCATAGTTTCAAAATATAAATGATAAAAATATTTTTATTTCCCATAATAAAAATAACCACTATAAAATTTTGCTGACAATGTACAACAATCTAAATTAACAACGATGAAACAAGCCGCTATTTATATGTAACAAGTATGATAGCAGCATGTGACAAGCACAACCAACTACCCTTGATACATAGCAACTAAGAGTTCGTCCAGTGGGAGTGCCGCCACCTGGATGCAGCCAGGCACAGAAGCTTATGAGACTGCCTGACTTCTGGCTGAGTACCAGTTTTATTTTTCTGCAAATACCATTCCTGACAAATTTCGACTTTTAAATGCTAAAATTTCACATTCCTTTATGATTCACTTGTAAGTAGAAGTACATGAGAGGAAGGGAAAGAGAGAAAAAAACCTATGGAATTTGACATTATCCACCAATAAGAGGTAAAGATAAGGATGCTCTCTGAAAGTTTTTTAAATCTTTCTTTCCCAAAGTCTAGGGTGCAATCCTGACTAAGTTTATCTTATCTCCTCATTAGTGCTCATAAACTCTATAAGGTCATATCACCCCAAAAGGGGGAATCCCATCTGGGTCTCTTAAGATTCCTGTCATCTCCACTTCACCAACCCATTAACAGCTCATAATTAGGTCCAGATTAGAAATTTCTTTTGTCACTGGCACTTGTGAAATGAAATTATCAGTAAAGCAAGAAAAAATCATGTCACACTTTCCCACTTTCAGTCAGATAAAATTTGTAGCAGATATCTGGACAGTTGACGTGAGTTTCCATTACTACAAAATCTTATTTTTGAGCCACCTTATGACCTGGGAAACAAAGACATCAGTTCATTCAAGGTTCATATGGCTTTTTATTACACCTTTAAGAACATCACTGCAATGCATCTTTATTTATATCCTCACCCTAAGCTTTGCTGGCCTGATTCCCCTCTCAGGCCCTCTGATTTTCACGAATCTGTCTTTTGTTTTTGTTGTTTTTGTTGTTAAACACAAATTTCCTCCCCATGTAATAGGTATATTCTTCTTTCCATTTATACCAAATAGTAATTTCCAGCCCGCTTCTTGGTAACTTTAAAATATCACACCTATCACCTTTTGTCATTACTTTATTTTATGTGTTATACCCTACCCAATTGTGTGAAGAGTCTAAGACCATAATTCCTATCTTCGTCTAAATTTTTTCTTTCCTGTAAGTCTCCAGGCACGTTCTGCACGTCTATTCTTCTCTCTGAGTCATACTTATTCTCATCCAAAGCAATTATTTTCATGAATGCTTCTCCCTTCCCATCTGTATTAGTTTCCTAGGGCTGTTGTAACAAAGTTGCACAGACTTGGTGGCTTAAAATGACAAAATATATTGTCTCACAGTTCTGAAGGCCAGAAGTACAATATCAAGATATCAGCAAGCTTGTTTCCTTCGGCAGGCTCTGAGGGACAATCTGTTCCATGCCTCTCTCCTGGCTTCTGGTGTTTGCTGTTAATCCTTGATGTTCTTCACCATGTATTACCATTGAAAGTAATGGCAAAAACTGCAATGACTTTTGCACCAAACTAATAAGATGCATCACCCCAATTTTTGCCTCCATCTTCACATAGGGATCTCCCTGTGTGTCTCTGTCTTTACATTGCCTTCTTATAAAGACGCCAGGTATTCAACTTACAGCTTCACTCAGTATAATCTCTTCTTAACTAATTACATCTGCAAAGACCCTATTTCCAAATAAAGTCACATTCACAGGTTCCAGGGTTAGGACTGCAACATATTATCATTGGGCACACAATTCCTCCTGCAATACCATCAATATTTACTTCATATCCTTGCATTTTTGGTCAGCTAGATATCAGGTGGGAAAAAATGTGTCTTTCATCTTCAGGGATGTAGCCAGCCCAAGAAGCCATCACTATCTCCTCTTTTGCTCAGGGTGTCAAATCCTATTGTTTAACTCCATCTATGCAGCCAGCCTTTCTCCTCCCAGACCTGTATCTCTATTCCAAGATCAAAGTGTCTGTCAGAAAAATAAAATTAAAAACCTGCCTGTGCTCTCAACTTCTCTAGCCTTCTGGAGCCCTTTCCCTGATGGTGCTGCTTTTCTACACACCATTAAGAGGAGCTGATAACAAAGTGCAACAGACTCTGAGCCGTACCTAAGTATACCCATCATGAAGGCAACCATGTTTCATTTGGCCAGTTTGTGTAACAAGAATGAAGACTCTTCGTGGATGATCTATATAATGCTGTCAGTGGGGTATTGAAGTCCCCCACTACTATTGTGTGGCTAACTCTTTTTAAAGGTCTAGTAGTAACTGTTTTGTAAATCTGGGTGCTCTAATGTTAGTGCATACATATTTAGGATAGTTAAACATTGTTGAATTGAAGAAATTTCCTTCTTTTTTTCTTCTTTACTGTTATTGGTTTCAAGTCTGTTTTGTTTGATACAAGAACAGCAATCCCTGCTCCTTTTTGTTTTCTGTTTGCATAATATATCTTTCTCCATCCCTTGACTTTGAGCCTATGAGTGTCATTACATGTGAGATGGGTCTCTTAAACACAGCAGATGGTTGAGTCTTGTATTTTATCCAATTTTTCACTCTGTCTCTTAAGTGGAGCATTTAGGTGACTTACATTCAAAGTTAATACTGATATGTGAAGTTTTGTTCTGGCCATGGTGTTGTTAGATAGTTGCTGTGTAGTCTTGATTGTGTAATTAGTTGCTTTATGGGGTCTGTGGGTTATGCACTTACATGTATTTTTGAGTAGCAAGTATCATTCTTTTGTTTCTATATTTAGAACTCCCTTAAACATCTCTTATAAAGCCAGTCTGGTGGTAACAAATTCCCTTAGAGATTGCTTGTCTGGGAAAGACTATAATTTCTCTTTTGTTTATCAAGTTTAGTTTGGCAGAATATGAAATTATTGATTGGAATTTCTTTTCTTTCAAAATGCTAAAAATAGGCCCCCTATCACTCTGGCTTGTAAGGTGTCTGCTAAGAAGTCCACCGTTAGTCTGATAGAATTTCTTTTACAGGTAATATGGCCTTTTTCTGCAGCTGTCTTTTAAGTTTTTTTCTTTTGTATTGACTTTGGAAAGTCTGATGAGTATAAGCCTTTGGAATGGTCATCTTGTATAATATCTTTCAGGAGTTCTCTGGATTTCCTATATCTGCATGCCAACCCATATAGTGAGATTGGGGACATTTTCCTGGATTATACCCTCAAATACGTTTTCCAAGATGCATGCTTTCTCTGTTCTCTAAAGAGTGCCAATGAATGATAGACTTGGTCACTTTACATAATTCCTTATTTCTCAGAGGTTTTGTTCATTTTTCTAAATTTTTTTTTCATTTTTGCCTAACTAGGTTGATTCAAAAGACCAGTCTTCAGGCTCTGAAATTCATTCTTCTCCTTTGTCTAGTATGATATCAAGGCTTCCAATTATATTTTGAAATTTGTGTAGTGAATTTTACAAAGGAATAAAGACTCTTATTAGACAGAACTGTGTATAAATAAATTCTGGCTCTGTATTACCAGTGTTATGACCTTAAAGAAGATACCTGATCTCTTTTTGCCTCAAATTTTATATCTGTAAAATTCATTTACTGATAGTACTAGTCAAGAAATTATGAAAATTTAACTGGTTATATAAAATACATAGCTTGATGTCTTTTACAGGCTGAACCATGCCGCTCCACCAAATTCATATGTTGATATCTTAGCCCCAATACCTCAGAATGTGACTTATTTTTAGACAGCCTTTAAAGAAGTGGCTAAGTTAAAACATGGCTATCAGACTGGGCTCTAATCCAATCTTATTGGTGTCTTTATAAAAAGAAACTTGGACACACAGAAAGAAACCAGGGATGTGCTTACATATCAGACCATGTGAGAAAGCAGCCATCTGCAAGCCAAGGAGAGAAGCCTCTGGAGAAATCAAACCTGGCAACACCTTGATCTTGGTTTTGTTATCTCCAGAGCTTTGAGCAAATGAATTTACGTTGTTTAAACCACCTACTCTGTAGTCTTTTGTTATGGCAGCACCAGCAAACTAATACAAGTTCCAACACCTAATAAATGTTTGATTAGAGTTAGCAATTATTGTTATCACGGATGATGACTAAAGTTTCCTCTAAACCCATGACATCCAGGAAGGCAGCAACTGCTCACATGTGTGTATTGAGTACTCGAAATGTGGTTAGGCCAAACTGTGATGTACTTTAAGTGTAAAATGAACATAGGGTTTCAAAGATTTGCTACAAAATGTAATATTTCCACTAATAACTTTTTAAGTATTGATTGCTGTTAAAACATTTTAGGTATATTGAGTTAAATCAAATATATGATTAATGTAAATCATGTTTCTGCATCCTTTTTTAACGGGGCTAATAGCAAATTTAAAATTGCCTATGTGGCTGGAATTACATTTTAGAATGCTGCTGCTCTAAAGCCTTCAATGAGAAGTGACAACCACAGCTCCATGTTTGCCTTCTAAGGCCAACAGTAGTGTTCTTTCTACTGCCAACTCCTGGAAAATCTCCGTCTAGTACAAAAGTGTAGGGAAAGAAGCAGAAGGTTTAGAGTTAAACACACCTGGAGTTGAAAACCTACTTCACCCCTTACTTGGCCTGTGACCTGGAACTTCTCTGAGCCTACTGGTTTCTCCCCTGCAAAATGGGAATAATCAACCTTAGCTCAAAGGCAATGACACATATAAAGTGCTTAGCACTGTCCCTAGCACACAGAAAGTGCATCTTATAGACTGAATATTTGTGTCCCCAAAATCGTATATTGAAATTCTCACCCCAATCTGATGGCATTTGGAGGTGGGGCATTTGGGAGATGATTAAATCATCAGGTAAGGCCTTTATAAATGAGCTCAGTGCCCCTATAAAAAGCCCTGGAGCGCTCCCTTGTCCCTTCTGTCACATGAGGTTACACAAAAAGCTACCATCTGTAGCTTCTCCTGACTCCAAATATGCTGGTGTTTTAGCTTGGATTTTCCAGCCCTTACAGTTGTGAGAAATAAATTTCTGTTGTTTATAAGTGACCCAGACTATGGTGTTTTTGTTGCAGCATCCTGAATGGGCTAAGACAGTGAACAATAGAGGGTGGCTTTTGTTATTAACTTCGTGAGACATGAAGGGTCTGTTCATCCTCTGGGGAGATGTGACAGGTGAAGGTTTCCAAAGGTGAGATCGAGTGGAAAGCCCATGCTGAGGCTATCCTATTGTCAGAGAAGAGCACCCAAAAATTTAAAGAGTCACTTTCCTCTACTGCAAACAAAAATCTCAAGCTTATCTGAAATGTCATCTGCCTCCTTCAGTTTATCTTGCCCTTTCTCACCTCCATGCCTAGGCTTAAATGGTTCTAGATTTCTGAGCTGTACTTTCTTCTCCTTCTATCAAAATCCAAGCATCTTTCAATTCTTGGGTAAAATTTTACCTCCTTCATGAAACCTTCCACTGCAAATTTCTGCCATATGCCAGAGACTTGAATATAGAGTCTGAATCCCCTTCAGTTTGCTTTCTCTGTGTTACTGGGCACAGAGCCTGACAGATAAAATCTTTATGGAATAAAGCAAAGTGAACAAAAATTCCCTCAGCATAGACTAGAGATGAGGGAATGCCAAGACATTGTCTACTTAGGGAATAGCCTTATATTTGAAATTTTCATAAAATGCAAAATAGCAAACCCCTATGACTTAAATCTCAAATCCAATTGTGTTCATGAGGATGGAATTCTACAAACTCTTTGAAAAAGCATGCATCACTCAGGCACCATGAGTAAAAATGCTCCTCCTCCAAGATCCCAGATCCACAGACCTTCCTAAATGAGAAAAAAAAAAAAAAATGAACCAGTTCTAGAGAGGAATCACAGAGGGGGCCACACCCCCAATAGTCTCTGAGGAACTGGAGAACCAAAGCTAAAATGACTTGAAACAGAAATTTGAATAAAAAAGAAAGAACCTCTAAGTATTGCCAGGATAAAAGTTGCAAAAGACTAAAACTCAGCATGTATTGCCCACAAACACACAGTGAGGCAACCCAACCACGACACAGGTAGGCAAAGTACATCATGAATGAGAGCTAAAACACATAATCACATGGCCTGTTTTCAAATCGTAGGCACATTGTTTACCAACTGTGCAACTTTGGACAGGATACTTAACCTTTCTGGGCCTCAGTCTTTCCTTATTTAAAAATAGAGTCACATAAGTTAACATTAATTAAATTACTACCATATGTCAGATACTTGCCAAATTCTTTCTACATTGCATGCAACAGGATTAAATGAGTCAATGTATATAAATCCCTTGATTCAGAATGAGGCTGCTATGGTCTGAATGTTTGTGTCCCCTCAAATTTCATACATTGAAATTATAAACCCCAAGGTTATATATGGTATTAATTGGTGGGGTATTTGGGAGGTGATTAGATCATGGGAAGAGAACCCTCATAAGTGGAGTTGGTGTCCTTATTTAAAAAAAAAAAAAAACCTGTGAGAGACCCTTCACCCCTTCTACCATGTGGAGACACAGCAAGAAAGTACTATGAACCAGACAGCAAGTCTTTACCAGACATCTAGTCTGCCAGCACCTTGACCTTGGACTTCCCAGACTCCTGAACTGTAACAAATAGATTTCTCTTCTTTACAAGCTACCCAACTTACAGTATTTTGTTATAACAGGTCAAATGCACTAAGAAAATTGGAGGTGCTTCTGTAACAACGATCTAAAAATATGGAAGCAGATTCGGAATGGGATCATGGGTAGAGCTTAGAAAAGCTTTGAGGTGTAGGCTAAAAAAAAAGCCTACGTTTCTAGGGTTAGGACAAAAAGAAGAAAGCTGTATAAAGAGCCTCAACCTTCTGAGAAAATACCATGAACAGAAAGTCCAAGAACAGAATGATTGCAGAAATATGGATGGTAAAGGCCATACTGGTGAGGTTTCAGACAGAAATAAGGAACATGTTATTGGAAACCCAAGGAAGGGTTCTCCTTGTTACAAAGTGGCATAGAACTTGGCTGAATTGCCGGGCGCGGTGGCTCAAGCCTGTAATCCCAGCACTTTGGGAGGCCGAGGCAGGTGGATCACGAGGTCAAGAGATCGAGACCATCCTGGTCAACATGGTGAAACCCCGTCTCTACTAAAAATACAAAAAATGAGCTGGGCATGGTGGTGCGTGCCTATAATCCCAGCTACTCAGGAGGCTGAGGCAGGAGAATTGCCTGAACCCAGGAGGCGGAGGTTGCGGTGAGCCGAGATTGCGCCATTGCACTCCAGCCTGGGTAACAAGAGCGAAACTCCGTCCCAAAAAAAAGAAAAAAAAAAAAAGAACTTGGCTGAATTGCTGTGCCTTCGTGTTTTGTGGAAGATAGAATTTGCACTCAAATAATAGGATATTCGACTGAGGCAATTTCTAAGCAAAGTGTTCAAGGTATGGCTTGGCTCCTCTTAAATGTTTATAGTCAAATATAAGAAGAGAAAAATGATTTAAAGACAGAATTTTTTATCAAAAGGGAAACAGAATTTAAAGATTAGAAAATTTCACAGGCTATCCATATTAAGAGTATGAGAAAGTATATTCAAGAATAGGGTGTGGCCAAGCAACCTTTTGATAAGAAGATTAGTATGGATTATCCAGGACCTATTGTCCAAGAAAAGGGAAAAGTAACCCCAAAAGCTTTTCACAAATCATCAAGGCTGTGTTTACCTTCTCAGGCCCAGATCAGAGCCTAGAGGACAAAGCAATTTTAAAGAAAGAGCCTCAGACACCTGTGGGACCTCAGCACTGGTTGGTTGGCACCACCATAGGCACTGCTCCCTGCTTTCCAGCATAGCAATTCTCAGCCACCCAGGTGTGGCTCCAGTGAGGCCAGGTGTGGTGCAGGTCACTGTGCCTGGCCCTCTGGAAGGCACAAATGATAAATCTTGGCAGCATCCACAAGGTACCATCTCTGCCAGTAACAAAGTGCATGAGCCATGGGAGTATGGTTGCCTCCACCCAGATTTAGAAAGATGGAGCTGCCCAGAGCCTCAGGCTTATGACTCAGGCTGAGAATTGCCATGGGGTACAGTCACCACAGAGAGCCCCCACTAGAGCAATGCTCAACAGAGCCATTGGATCGGGGTCACCATCCCAGTAAGACTAGAGGACAGAGCCTGGAGTCAAAAAAAAAAATCATTCTCAAGCTTTAAGGTTTTATACTAGCCCAGGGTCTGTCACTCATTTTTTTCTTTTCTATTTCTCTCCTTTGGAATGGTCTTACTGTGCCTGTTCCACCACTGCGTTTCTGGAAGTATATAACTTGTTTGGTTTCATAGTCTCACAGCTAGAAGGGAATCTGTCTCAGAATGAATCATATCTTGAGTCTCACCCACATCTGATATCTAAATATCATTATATTTAGATGAGAATTGGACTTAGACTTTAAAGTCAGTGCTGGCACAAGTTAAGACTTTTGAAGCTATTGGAATGGAATAAATGTGTTTTGCGTGTAAGAAGCACATGAATTCTGGGGGAGGCCAGAATAGAATGCTATGGTCTGAATGTTTACCTCTCCCAGAATTCATAAGTTGAAATCCTAGCGTCCCGAGGCAATGGTATTTGAAGGCGGAGCCTTTGGAAGGTGATTAGGTGATGGGTTTAAAGCCCTTATGAATGGGATTAGTGCCCTTATGAAAGAGGCCCCAGAGAGACCTCTCATTCCTTCCATCATGTGAAGACATGATGAGAAGGTGCCATCTATGAACTAGAGAACAGGCACTTGCCAGACACTGAATCTGCCAACACCTTGATCTTGGATTTCTCAGCCTCCAGAACTGTAAGAAATAAATTTATATTGTTTGTAAGCCACCCAGTCTATAATATTTTGTCATAGCAGCCAGAATTAAGACATTGGCACAGGGTAAATATGTATAATAATAAGTAGCAATAATTGTGGCGGTGGTGTTTGTCTTAAGAAAGACACTATCTCTACAGGCCATGGTCAGGTGAATGAACAGGTTCCTTAGTTATGAAAAAGCTCAAGCACCAGCTGTATAGCCTTAGCTAAACTTATGAAGCATCTCAGCCTTTGTTTCTCTGATTTCCCAAACATGCAATACGCAGAGCAATCAGTTATTACAAGGTTGTTGGGAGAACCGGGTGGGATATTGGAGGTGAAAAGCTGTGGAACTTATTGTTTGTTGACATTATTCTTGCTTCTGCCTGCACCACCTGCCCCATTCCCACAGTAAATAGCATGACTTGCTGTTTAAAAGAAAAAAAAAAAAAAAAACAGCTTCCCGTGAGTAAATACACAGTAGTGAGTCATTACTCCATGTCATGTCATCCCAGAGTCTGAGCCGTGTAGCCTTCAAATTCAGGGACACCAATAAGCCATGTCCTAGAAAGGTCAGCAGGGAAGTAAACAGATCAAATGCATATAGCCAACCTGTCTGCACCTCCAGCCACTCTCACACCATTCTGGCCGCTAGAAGTGCATCCAGTTAGAAGGCAGCTGCCTTCATTCAACAAGGCAACTTGTTCATGGTGGCCTTCACCAGACAATGGTGGTGCAGGGGTGAGGTGAGTGGAAGGAGTACCATGGATCTTAGAGACAGATACACAAAAAATGAACACTTCCAGCCCTGCTTATGTGTCACCTCCCATGGAAGTCTTTCCTGGCCACACTGTTTAAAATGCCAACCACTCCCCCTTGCTTTCCAGCTCTTTATAAAATGAAGGTATAACTTTATTATTCTTTGAAAGAATAGGATGTTGATAAGGATTAAATGCATAATACAGGTAAATGTTTAAAATAGTGTGTATAGTATTTAATAAATGTTAGCTTTTATCATTATTATTACCATTACTGTTCTTATCTAATTACTACTTCATTCTGGCATATATGATACTCTAAAAGTATTATCTTGGTTATCTATGTATTTACATAATTGTTATCTGACTTCCCCACTAGATCTTAACCTCTCTAAGGAGGTGTCTGTGTTACATCCCTACGAAGTACTTAATAAACAGCAGTTGGTTGGATGAGTGATTTAATGAGAGAATGAATAGGCAACTATCACACTCATCAGACTCATTTTTGTCCCATATCCCAAGAACCTATTTGTAGGAGACAGTTTCTTATTTGAATTTTAGGCATGAAGAAATAGTGGCACTGAAAATGTTGAATGACTTATTCACACAGGATGAGGGTGAGCAGGAGATGAATGCCTTATCAAATGCTGGCTCTACACCAAACACTGTATGAGACCCATTGATTTATCCAGGCTTCTGGTCATTCATTCCACAAACACATATTAAGTTTCCACTCTGGGACATACATTGGGCCCCTATCCCCAACCAAAAAGAGGAGCTTTAATCCTGGATTACATCCCACTTTTGTAATCTCACTAGGAAAGCAGGTCTCAGAGCAGACCTCATCATGAGGAGGAGGCAGGGCACCCCCGCCCCAGAAGCACAGGCCGGAAGCATCGTTGGGTCCATTCTCCCTTTGACATCTGATTTCCTCATGGATGACTGCCTTGGCCAGAATTAAACTGTCCCAGGACCAGCACATGTGGTTCCAGTTTTGTCAGCCTGCAAGGACATTGTGCAGCTTTGTTTGTTCCAGTGTGGGGGAGGGAGGTGTTGATAAGCATCATCACAATTAGGATCTGCCGTCCATGACTTACCATTCATTTCCTAATCAGTCATCACATTTTATTCAAGTTTAACGCTGACCTATTGAATTTAACGCCACATTCCGCAGCAAAAAGCCACTGCTGTGTTTACTGGGGGAAATCAACCAGCTTTTGCCCTTGTTGCTGTAGCAAGCACGAGACACTTAGATTTTCAGGATATTTTTCCCCCTTGTTACCCAGCAGTTCTCATTTTGTTCAAAGATGGTTCCCTCAGTCTTCTCTCTTTCCCTCCGTGGTGCCAAGACAACCCGAATTACATAAAAGCCCAGGCGGCTCAATATTTAGGCTATTCCCCTGCTCTCTTCCTTCCCCCATTCCCATCAACACACATGCACTCACACACACATGGATGTGACCCAACAGAACACTGTGTGACCTTGGGCCAGTCACATCTTTCTAAGCTTCCATTTCATCAGCTGTAAAATGAGGAGGGCAGACTCAGTTATCCCTTTCTTTCCTATATTGTATGATTCAAATTTTCCCATGATTCTCAGATGATGGAATTAGAATTATAAAATGTCTGAAATGGAAGACACACTGTAAAACAATCCACTATAATATCCTCATATTTCAATTCTTTTTTTTTTTTTTTTTCCTCCCAGGCTGGAGTACAGTGGCACGATCTTGGCTCACTGAAGCCTCAACCTCCTGGGCTCAAACAATCCTCCCACCTCAGTCTCCCAAGTAGCTGGGATTGCATGTGCTCACCACTACACCAGGATAATTTTGTTTATTTTTTGTACAGACAAGGTCTGACTTTGTTGCCTAGGCTGGTCTCAAGCTCCTGAGCTCAAGTGACCCACCCACCACAGTTTCCCAAAGGGCTGGGTCTACATGTGTGAGCACTGCACCCGGCCCCCATATTTCAATTATTCTAGTAACACTTTCATCCTTTTTGCCACATCTCCACACTACTATTATCCACTCAATTGTTTTTTCTTTAAATTAACTTTTTACTTAAATACATATATTTAAGACGTATCTTACCACAAATAGAAAACCATAATCATTTGCTATAAATGTAGTCATAATTAAAGGAAAATAAAGCAATCTAAGGAAATTTTGGCTGGGCCCCACTGCCTGCTCCAGGACCCAGGTCTGCTGCTTGTCCCTGTCTACGGAAATGACAGCACAGCATCTGCTTAAAGGTACTAAGGTCATGCTAACTTCAAAGAGGACAAGTTTTGCCCTAATCAGAATGGAAAAGACACACATTCTCTCCCAAGGGATGTCCATTTTATTTAATATAGAGGCTAGGTACCACCCAAGATCATTCTCAAGAACTTCACTTCGGGTAAAATGTTCTCACCACTGTTAGGTTAATGTTGTAATGAGTTCATCTAAGGCTCCAAATTGGCAATATCTGCATCTTCTTCACCATTACCTTACTTGGGAGCATAGCCAGGCAGCTCCCATAAGAAAACAGATACGCTCAGAAACACACACACATGTACATGCACATGCTCCAGAACAATTTTTTAAACAGCACAATGCCTTCTCTGGCACGTCCCCAAGTTCACAGCTCTAGGAATCTCTGACCTCGGGCAGGTCTACATCACCACTTTTTATCACTCCCCATGTACAACAAAGAGCAGCTTCCACTGAACATGTGGGGAGCTCTTGAAGCAACTTCCTTTTTCTCCTTCTCTCTTCATGACACAATGTGAGGTAGGGAGCAGGTGGTACACCCCTGTGAGAAAACAGGTACAAAGACTCTGGGGCCGAGAGGGACGAGAGAGATTCTAGGAAAACACTGCCTTCTGTTTATTTTGTGTGGTATAAGAAGAAAATATGTAAACATTTCTACTTTAGATACAGTCTGGCTTCTAATTCCAGTTCTAGCATCTTCCAGCAACAAATTTGGGCAAGTTGCTCAGCCCCTCTGAGCTTTAATTTCCTCCTTAGCAAAATGGCTCTCTTCCTTGCATTGTGAGGGTGTAAGGCAGGTATGGTACCAGATACAGAGATAAAACTCATCCAACACTCAGTGCCTTCCTCTTCTACCTTTTTTTTTTTACTTTGGCACCATTCATTAAGGTCCAAAGTTAACCCCCTTTTTATTGATTTGGTTGCTTGGTTGTTTTGCCTTCTAAATCCCAAGCCTCATCTGCAAAATGGAAAAAAAAAAAAAAAGCTGTGAATTTCCATATGTAAGTTTTGTTTTCTGTGACTCGATTATGGCAAGCGATGTATGAAGGCTGAGTGGAGTGACAAGAGGGGCACAGAGAAGAGGAAACGCAAACTTTACATCAGCAAATCCAACAATCGGCTCCTTTTGAATAATCATTAGCAGTCTGCTGGAAGTTCCAAGTCTCCTAAAGATTTTGGAGATGAGAGAGTTACAACATGAATCTAGAAAATGTGGTGCATTTTGTGCACAAATTTGAATTAGAGAATTCTTGGTCAGTTTCGCCTATGAAGTTGGGGAGAAGGCGTGGGAGATGAAAAGAAAAACAGAGAAACACCTCCCCCTGCTGCCCAGATAGCAAATAGCAGAATAGATGTCAAAAAAAATTCCTTGGTCACATGAAAACCTTCACCCTGTTCCAAATGTTTGCAAAGGATTCACTATGTGCAGGTAGCTGAATTTTGTGGAATGCATTTTTCCATCCTAAGTTACCTTCAAAGGTCATTAAAATGATCTTAGGACATTATTACAATGATTATTCTTTTCACTGGACATTTTATTATTTGTTTCTTTAACAGGAAATACATTGGCATAACTTTTAAATTAAAATTATATAAAAGTTATAAATCGAAAAGTCTCCTTTCTGACTGCCTTACCTGTAGCCAGATACTTTTGTCAGCTTTTCGTATCAATACAAGTAAATGTGACTATGTAATCTTCTTTTTTCTCTTCTAACACAATAATTTACCTGACACTCTTCTAGATATCGCTTTTGTCACTTAACAACATATCTTGGTGAATCTTCCAGGGCAGAAGAGATTTCCAGGATATGTTTCAAGGCAGACTAAGCTCCCTTCTTCTTTCACTGAGCATGTTATATGTGAAAAAAATATATTCCCACTCAGGGAAACCAGTAAGTTGTTTAAATTATTGCAAATGTGAATGATTTTAATGTAGAAATAACATTTTTTGGTCCACATTAATCACAAATACTGTCCACAGCCCTCCATAATAAACTTGTCTTCTGCCTGGTTTTTGTTTTTGTTTTTGTTTTCTGGTATTCCTTGTGATTAGAATCTCTCGCCTGGGTATCCACTGTGTTCAAAAGCAGAACAGAGCTTTGAACTTTACGGGCTAGTGCTCGGAATTAAAAGTGCTTTATGCCACCAAGATTTCTATTTAAAAACCCAGGGTAAAGGAAAAAGCCTTTTGCTTCCGCTGAAATGTTCTTGTAAAGGGCAAAATGGAAAATACAAACACCGCTGCTGTTTGCTGGCTGGATACCAGAGTCATCGGCACCTCCTGGAAATGGCAGCCCTGCCAGTTCCTGATGGAAGCCAGGTCAGTCTTACTGCACTTGAGAGAGTTAGAAAACAGTGTCTTCCAGTGCAGACAGAGAGCCAGCAAGATTGTGAAGGTCAAAGAAAAATCCAATTATCCATAGCAAACACTGACCATACAATTAAATTACACCAGTCAGGAAAGCATTTGATCTTCTGCAATGGACTTCTTCCAGCAGATTTACCCTTGAATCAGTCTGGGCCATTCATTGGCATCCAGCTGATCAGCTTCCTTCTGCTGCCCCACATCCTGCAACATGTCTGTAGCATCTTGCAACATGTCTGTAGCAGATGTGTCCCTGCCCACCTACATCCCCCTGGCCCACCCCAGAGGTCACTTGCAGCTTCAGTGGTCAGCTCCCACGCATGCAGACAGCATCAAGAACCAGCTTCTTCTGCCCAAGAGCTTTTTCTGGCCACAGAAGTATTCTCTGCACAGTCCAGACATGCAGGGCAGGACAGAAGTTCCAATGAGTTACCATCCCCAAGAGCAAGCCCCAAGCAATGAGTCAGGGGATAAACACCCAGTTCCCTTGTCTGCCCCTTTCTGGGGCAATGCCGAAGTGTGTGGCTCACATACTCTCAGAGGACACCAGTGCAACTGAGCCCCAGGTGGGTCCTACTCATTAACATACTGTTTACTGACTTTTCTCTCTTCCCTACTCTCTCATCATCTTTCTGGGGTTGCCTCCTGTGAGAGCCTTGATCCAGTTAAGAGACAGAAACCACACAGTAAGTTCAATAGAAGTGTAACACAGTCATTAACTACAATGAACAGTAACTGTAAGATAGGGAAACTCTACAAAGCACCCTACAGCTGAGAGGGAGAACTTAGGAAAAGACATACTGGAGAGGGATTCAGACCTCTTGGGAAAAGGTGTGGGAAACAGCAGAGAAGTAAGCTGCTTTGGCCAGGCTGGAGCCGGCCTGGAATTGTTGGGAACCACCAGAGTGCAGCCAGCCTTCGGAGTGCACGCAGCGCGGGTCAGCCAGTCAGCAACTGACAGTGAGGACTAGAGCCCGGGAGTTGGCGGGGGCTGCAGGAGGCTGCAGAAGGAGCGGCTACTCCACGTGTGACCCTGCGAGCCAAGTGCAGCTGCACACAGGCCGAGCAGAAGCTTGCAAGGGGAGGCTGGGTCCCTGACCCAAGTGCAGCAAGGAAGGAAAGGGAGGGTAATCCGGGCGCCTGTAAGCGCAGAAGCCCTTCGGAGCGCTCATTCTGTGCTGGGGGCTCTGCTTTCCATGTGAAGGGGACTGCACAAAAATTATCACCAAGCCGAGGCTGCAAAGTCACAGGAGGACGGGTTCCACCCGCTGTCCTCGCCCACCTGCAGTCCCGGCACAACCGGCAGGAACCCTCTTCCAGTTGCTGTGTCCTCCAGCGCCCTCTACTGAGGAATCCTAGCATCGCGCGCGCTTAAAGGAAACAGGCTTAAAGGCACCCCTTTGTTAGTCCCAGAGCACAAATTAATAAAGGGTCTATTCAGAGCTGAGAAGCACAAGAAAACATTTTTTAAAAAAAGATAAATACAACTCCCAAAGTCCTACTTGCACTCAAACCCGTGTCTCAGGATCTGCTTTTGAAAGAACCCAAATCACTACAATGTCTATCAGATCTGATTTTTGTTGACAAAAAGAATCAACCTAAAATATTTAAAGAGATTTATTGAGCCAAACATGAGTCACCAATGGCCTGTGACATAGCACTCAGAAGATCCTGAGAATATGAGCCCAAGGTGGTTTGGGTTTTGTTTAGATTTATACATTTTAGGGAGACATGAGACTTCAATCAAATACATTTAAGACATACATTGGTTCAGTCCAGAAAAGGGGGGAGGGGGGTCTGCTCCCAGTTATAGGTAGATTTAAAATATGTCTGATTTGTGTAGAAGACAGTGTGGCAATTCCTCAAGGATGTAGAACTAGAAATACCATTTGACCCAGCAATCCCATTACTGGGTATATACCCAAAGAATTATAAATCGTTCTATTATAAAGACACATACACATGTATGTTTATTGTGACACTGTTCACAATAACAAAGACTGGGAACCAACCCAACTGCCCATCAATGATAGACTAGATAAAGAAAATGTGGCACATATACACCATGGAATATTATGCAGCCATAAAAAAGGATGAGTTCATGTCCTTTGCAGGAACATGGATGAAGCTGGAAACCATCATTCTCAGCAAACTGACACAATAACAGAAAACCAAACACCACATGTTCTCTCATAAGTGGGTGTTGAACAATAACACATGGTCACAGGGAGGGGAATATCACACGCCAGGGCCTATTGGGTGGTGGGGGCAGGACTAGGGGAGGGATAGCAGGGAAGTGAGGGGCTAGGGGAGGGATAGCATTAGGAAAAATGCTTAATGTAGATGCTGGGGTGATGGATGCAGCAAACCACCATGGCACATATATACCTATGTAACAAACCTACACATTCTGCATATGTACCCCAGAACTTAAAGTGTAATAATAATAATAAATAAATAATATATGTCTGATTTGGCAATTGGTTGAAAGAGTTATTATCAATAGAAAGCAATGTCTGGGTTACAATAAGAAGTTATAGAGACCAAAGTTTTCTCACGCAGATGAAGCTTCCAGGTAGCAGGCTTCAGAGAGAATAGAATGTAAATGTTTCTTATCAGACTTAAGGTCTGTGTCAACATTAAATTCTGGTCCTAAAGAGAGGAGGGTATAACAAGATATGTCTGACACCCCTTTCCGTCATGGCCTGAATCAGATTTTCAGGTTAACTTTGGAGTGCCCTGGTCAAGAAAAGGCCCATTCAGATGGCTGGGGGGCTCTAGAATTTTATTTTTTGTGTTTAATCTTGGCTCTGCATGACCTCAAGAAAGGGTCTTACCAGCTTTGAGTCCCCGCTTTCTCATCTGTAAGATGGAGGTAATAATAAACAGTCTGCTTCACAGGGATTATTCTTGAGAGAACGAAACAAAATAGACCACCTGCAATGCACTTGGTACAAAGTAAGTGCTCAAAAAATGTCATCTCCCTTCCTTCATTTCAAACCAAATCAAAGCTCCAAAGTTTCTTCTTCCTTTCTTTAAGTAAGAGTCTAAGTATAAGAATGCTCTGAACTATTCTGCCCAAGGCATTTTTCCCTTAAATGTGACCCAGGACAGCTTGGAGGAAAATGAGGGAGATTAGAAGGAGGCCTTGTCCTGAAAAGGAAAGATTTCAGTATTGGAAGCAAAGGATAAACAAGTGTTTCTCTACAGAGAAAAAAGTTTGAGTACAGAAGTTCTCTAGGATATGACAATTTCTGTTGGCACTTAAATGAATGAGCCTTAAAGGGGGAATAAGCAATGTGATAATTGCTGCCATTAATTAAGAGCTTGCTGTGTGCCAGGAATTCAAAGTCATAACCTCTCTTAATCTGCATAATAATTCTTTGAGATAAATGCTATTTTTAATCTCATTTATGCAAATGATGAAACAGAGGCTCAAAAAGATGAAGCAGTTTCCCCATGTCAGAGCCAGGATTTGATCCCAAGTCAACTTGACTCTAATCCTCAGCTTCAATTGCTATGGTGAATACAATTAAGATTTAGCCTTTGGAGTCAGAAGTCTGTGGTCCTGTTACAGGCTTTACATTTAAATCCCTATGTTTTCCAAGGAATAATTCTTCCTTCCCCAAGAGAATCATTTTCTCTTCTGTAAAACGAGAGAGCTGAGTTAGAACCAGGGTTTTCGTAGCAGTGGCACCACACCCAAGAATATTTTGGAAATGATTGGGGATAGTTGGTGCTATAATGAGAGGGCACTCAGTGGTATTTCACAGTTGAGGACCAAGATAAGTAAACGCCCTGTATATTCCACAAGATATTTGTGTAGTTGAAACGCCTGTGAACCTAGAACCTCGCTCCATTTTACACCTAAAAACAAAACATTCTTATACCATTTTAATATCCAGTGAATTTTCCAGAGTCAATTGAAAGAAGATTGTACTTTATTTTATGATAAATTTTACCAGGAATTGGTCACTATCTGGTAAATCATATCACCAACAACAGTGCAACACGTGATCATCATCCCTCTCTCACTTTGCATTTGTACTGATCACGGATGTAGTCACAAATGTCTGTGTATCTCATGGGGTCTTTGAGTGTGGTATTCCCCAGTTATTTATATATTGAAACACTCATTACCTTTTTATCAATTATTTTCTTTGTATTTTTCCTTTGTAGAAATATAAAATAAATATATTGTATAATTAAATATAAAAATAAAATATTTGTGTAAACAGGTTGTATTATCTGTCAACTTCACTTCATTATATTTAAGGAGGCATTATATTTGCTTCAAAAGAGGAATTCTGGGTGCAGGGAAAGAGGTTCTGACGTCTCTATTCACTGAAACAATAGCTATAATACAAAGCCAAGAATGAGGATGCGCAAGATACAGATATATTCAATTACTCAAGAATGACTTATTAGCACTGACTTTGAGCCAGGTATGCTGTGGATTCTGAGGACACAAGCAGAGAATAAGAGGACCTGAGTCTCTGACTTTGTGAAAAGTTCCCTATAAAAAGCAAATGTCTATGTCTTAGTCTATTGCTGGTATTATAACAAAATACCATAGATTTGTTAATTTATAACAACAGAAATTTATTGCTCACAGCTCTGGAAGCTGAGAGATCCAAGATAAAGCACCAGCAGATTTGGTGTCTGGTGAGGGCCCTTTCCTTATAGATGGCACCTTCTATGTGTCCTCACATGATGGAATGGGCAAAAGGACTCCCTCGAATCTCTTTACTAAGGACACTAATCCCATTTGTGATGGCTCCAACCTTATCTTATAACCTCGCCACTTATAAAGGCCCCACCTGCTAATACTATCACACTGACGATTAAGTTTCAATATATGAATTCTAGTGGGACATCAACATTCACACCATAGCAGCTCATGTCTAATAAAGTTAAATATTCACCTAAACTAGGGCTCAGCAATTTCACTCCTAGGTATGTACTAAAGACAAATAAAGTCATGTGCTCACCCACATTACAAGCATGTTCACAGAGGCTTTTTTCATAATCACCAAAAACTGTACGACCCAAATGTCCCTCAAGAGGAGAATGGATAAATAAATTATGGCGTATTCATAAAGTTGAGTACTACAAAGTAAGTTAACAAAAAAAAGAGCAAACTATGAACATGACAACATGGATGAATTTTACAGACATTATGTTGAACAAAGAAACCAGACACAAAAGTGAAAATCCTATATAATTCCACTTGTATGAAACTGAGGAACAGTCAAATTAATTGATGGTGGTAAGTATCAGAATAGTAGTACACCTCCTGGAGACATTATTGACAAGGAAGGTACCCAAGAGAAGCTTCTGGAAAGGTAAGAAAGTTCTATGTCACGCTCTGAGTGATAGTTACACAAGTACATACAACTAATTAAAATTTCATCAAGATAGGCTGGGCATAGTGGTTCATGCCTGTAATCCCAGCACTTTGTGAGGCTGAGGAGGCTAGATCACCTGTCAGGAGTTCAAGAACAGACTGGCCAGCATAGTGAAAGTCTGTCTCCACTAACAATACAAAAAATTAGCTGGGTGTAGTGGTGCACGCCTGTGGTCTCAGTACTTGGGAGGTGGTGGCCAGAGAATCGCTTGAACCCAGGAGGCAGAGGTTGTAGTGAGCAGAGATCACTGCAGCCTGGTCAACAAGAGGGAAACTCCGTCTCAAAAAAAAAAAAAAAAAAAGGTCATCAAGCTAAACACTTAAGATTACTGCACTTGGACACACCTTAAAGTACCTACAAAAGTACATACATTTTCCCTCAGCTTTTTTCTTTAAAGGACTCCATTTGAGTTTCTTGAGTTTCTTGACTCCCTGTTTCTTCAGGAGGTCGGGGGAGGACTGGAACAGAACTCAGGCTGTTCCAGCCACCCCCCCACTTATCTCAGATGCTACATTCCTAGCACATTCTACACTTATTCTTGAGAACAACAAGTGCAAAAAGAGTAAAAACTGGGTCAGTCCAAGGCCACTTGGAGCACTGTCCTGCAAAGAGTAATTCATTCCTCTCCATTTGAACACCCCAGTTTAAACAGTCACAAACAAAGTCTTCTGTAATCAGATATCTGGGCCCAAATCTCAGATTCTTTTGGCCCCTTCTTACTTTGTTAATATCTTGAGAAAATGATTTACCTTATCTACCATTCCATTTTCCCTCATATAGCATGAGAATAATGGGAAGCAAATAGCTGTGCACTGGTTACCAACTTGTCTGGGTGCAGTGAGACAGAACACATTCACACACAAGTTACACGAAGCAGACTTATTATATAGGCAGCAAGGATAACAGAAGCCCAGGATCATTGTAAGCTGGTCCCCAAGGCTCAGAAAAGCTTCCTAGGGCTGATGATGCTTCGTCTGCTGTGCTCTACTTGAACCACAGCTAAGGAACTAGAGAAAAAAGTTCAAGTATAGAAGTTCTCTAGGATATGACAATTTCTGTTGGCACTTAAATGAATGAGCTTTAAAGGGGGCAATAACAGTGTGATAATTTGCCATTAATTAACAGTTGTATTAATACAACCCACCCTGAGTTGTATCCCCTATGGTCACAAGACATGCTGGGCTAAAGCACTGAAGGACACCCTGTTTCTTCAGGAGGTCGGGGGAGGACTGGAACAGAACTCAGGCTGTTCCAGCCACCTCCCCACTTACCTCAGATGCTACATTCCTAGCACATTCTACACTTATTCTTGAGAACTACAAGTGGGAAAGGAGTAAAAACTGGGTCAGTCCAAGGTCACTTGGAGCACTGTCCTGCAAAGAGTAATTCATTCCTCTGCAGCTTGCTGAGTGCATTCAAGACATAACACATGTAAAAGTGTCTACCACTCTCTTTGGGTTCAATAGCTATTCATTTCTTCTAGACAAATTTTACACTCCATTAGCTCTGACTTCCCAAAGCAGAGCTGTGCCAGGGGTGGCCCATTTGTGACATTTGTGTTCCTCACTGCTCCCTCCTGAGCCTTGGAGGATACAGCTAATCTACTATGACACTCTTCCCTGCTGGCCCTTAAAATCCATCTCAACACAGTACTCCTTGAGGCTGCACCACTTCATGAGAGCTGGCACATGAAAGAAAATGTATTTGCCATCCTGACCTGTGTCATATTCATCTTTGCCTTGGCTGTAGTATCTAGTACAAGCCCTTGTCAAGTCTGTGAGAAATGAAAAAAGAGCTTATATTTATTTCACATCTAAACACAACACACTTAGGATGGAGATTTTTTTTACATGTTGCCTCTTAAATACACACACAAAAATCTGTGTGGGGGGGAAGCATAATTCTTGTTAAGAAATATTTTTAGGTCGAGGGATCAAAGATGGTGGATTAGGAGCAGCTCAGGATTGCAGCTCCCAGTGAAAGAGCAGAGGGTGAGTGGACGCAGCATGTCCAGACAGATATTTATTGCCCACAGACCAGGAGATTCCAAGGCGGAGGAGCCCCATGGGTTGCCAGCACGGCTGTTTCGGTCGGCGCAGCTGTTTTGGCTGTGCAGATGTTTTCCCCAGCACCGCTGTTTTGCTGGCACCCCGGTGCAGCAGTTCTCTGTACAAAATACAGGGGTCCAGATGCCGTTTTAGCTGCCGAGTGGAGCACCTGGGAGACATAGATGCCTATTCATCTGATTAAAAAGGGGATTGAAACAGAGAGTCAGACCACGAGATTCCTGGGCAAAAAACCACCACGAATCTCAGCACGGCGGCTTCAGCAGGCGCGGTGGGTCACCACATGGGAAATCACACAGATCCCAGCGCCTTTTCAACAGGCGCCTGGAACACCTGGGGGAGAGTCAACCATTCAACTGAAAAAAAAAAAAAAAAAAAAAGGGCTCTGTGGCAGGGAGCCAGGTGATCAGGCTCGGCTGGTCCCACCCCCACAAAAAAACAGCAATCAGAAACGCTATGGATTGAGAGTTTCACAACAAGCACAGCTGAACCAGGAATGGTCCAGCTCTGTGGGGAAATGGTGGCCGCCATTACCGAGGCAGACCACCACTACGGAGGAAGTTTGCCATTGCTGAGGCAGCCCGCCATTACAGAGAGAGTCCACCTTTAGAGAGGTGGGCCACCATTGCCGAGGCAGTTCTAACTATACCCATATAAACAGGACTGCAGGGAAGTTCACATGGCAGCTAGGCGGAGACCACAGCAGCTCAGCAAAGCCTGTGTAGGCAGACAGTGACTAGGCTGCCTCCTTGCTGGGCAGGGCAGCCTGAAAAAAGGCAGCAGCACAACAGAAACTCATAAATAAAGCCCTAACTCCCTGGGAGAGAGCACATGGGAAAAAAAAAGGGGGGGTGAGTTTAAGAGTTATGCTGCAGTAGACTTAAATGTACCTGCCTAGCACCTCTGAATGAACAATGGAGCCCGCAGCTCAGCACTTGAGCTCCTAAAAAGGACAGACTGTCTCCTCAAGCAGCTCCCTGACTCCCATATATCCAAAGAGTCACCTCATAAAGGAGAGCTCAGACTGGCATCAGGTGGGTATTCTTCTGCAACAAAGATAGCAGAAGAAGAAACTGGCAGCAACCCTTACTATTCTGCAGCCACTGCAGGTGATCCCCAGGCAAGTAGGACCTGGAGTGGAACTCAGCAGTTCTACAGCACACGTGCCTGACTGTTAGAAGGAAAACTAAGAAACAGAAAGAAATAACTTCAACATCAAAAAACTGGACATCCACTGAGAGACCCAATCTGAAAGTCAGCAACTACAAAGATGACAGGTGGATAAATAGACAAAGATGGGAAGAAACCAGTGCAAAAAGGATGAAAACACCCAAAACCAGAACACTTCTCCTCCTACAAGGGATCACAACTCCTCACCAGCAAGAGAACAAGGCTGGATGGAGAATGAGTGTGATGAATTGACAGAATCAGGCTTCAGAAGGTGGGTAATAAGAAACTCTGTGAGCTAAAAGAACATGTTCTAACCCAATGCAAAGAAACTAAGAACCTTGAAAAAAGATTTGATGAAATGCTAACAAGAATAAACAACTTAGAGAGGGATATAAGTGAATTGATGGAGCTGAAAAACACAACATGAGAACTTCAAAAAGCATACACAAGTTTCAACAGCTGAATTGACCAAGCAGAAGAAAGGATATCAGATGTCAAAGATCAACTCAATGAAATAAAACAAGAAGGCAAGATTAGAGAAAAAGGAGTAAAAAGGAATGAACAAAGTCTCCAAGAAATATGGGACTATGTGAAAACACCTAATCTACATTTGATATGTGTACCTGAATGTGAAAGAGAGAATGAATCCAAGCTGGAATATACTCTTCAGGATATTATCCAGGAAAACTTTTTCAACCTAGCAAGGCAGGCCAATATTCAAGTCCAGGAAATACAGAGAACACCACAAAGATATTCCTCAAGAAGAGCAACCCCAAGGCACATAATTCTCAGATTCACCGGGGTTGAAATGAAGGAGAAAATGCTAAGGGCAGCCAGAGAGAAACGTTGGGTCACCCACAAAGGGAAGTCCATCAGACTCACAGCAGATCTCTCAGCAAAAACCCTATAAGCCAGGAGAGAGTGGGGGCCAATATTCAACATCCTTAAAGAAAAGAACTTTCAACCCAGAATTTCATATCCAGCCAAACTAAGCTTCATAAGTAAAGGAAAAATAAAATCCTTCACAAACAAGCAAGTACTCAGAGATTTCATCACCACCAGGCCTGCTTTACAAGAGCTCCTGAAAGAGGCACTAAACATAGAAAGGAACAACCAGTACCAGCCACTCCAAAAACATACCAAATGGTAAAGAGCATCAACACAATGAAGAAACTGCATCAACTAATGGGCAAAACAGCCAGCTAGCATCAAAATGGCAGGATCCAATTCACACATCACAATATTATCCCTAAATGTAAATGGACTAAATGCCCCAATGAAAAGACACAGACTGGGAAATTGGATAAAAAGCCGAAACCCATCAGTGTGCTGTATCCAGGAAACCCATCTCACATGCAAGGATACAAAAAGGCTCAAAATAAAGGGATGGAGGAAGATTTACCAAGCAAATGGAGAGCAAGAAAAAGCAGGAGTTGCAATTCTCATCTCAGATAAAATAGACTTTAAACCAACAAAGATCAAAAGACACAAAGAAGGACATTACATAATGGTAAAATGATCAATGCAACAAGAAGAGCTAATGATCCTAAATATGTACGCACCCAATACAGGAGCACCCAGATACATAAGGCAAGTTCTTAATGACTTACAAAGAGACTTGGACTCGCACACAATAATAGTGGGAGACTTTAACACCCCCCTGTCAATATTAGACAGATCAACAAGACTGAAAATTAACAAGGATATTCAGGACTTGAACTCAGACCTGGACCAAGAAAACCTAACAAACATTTACAGAACTCTCCACCTTAAATCCACATAATATACATTCTTCTCAGCACCACATCACACCTACTCTAAAATTGACCACATAATTGGAAGTAAATCACTCCTCAGCAAATGCAAAAGAACAGAAATCATAACAAACAGTCTCTCAGACCACAGTGCAATCAAGTTAGAACTCAGAATTCAGAAACTAACTCAGAACCACACAGCTTCATGGAAAGTGAACAACTGGCTCTTGAATGTTGACTGGATAAACAATGAAATGAAGACAAAAATAAAGATGTTCTTCGAAACCAACAAGAATTAAGAAAGAACATACCAGAATCTCTGGGACACATTTAAAGCAGTGTCTACAGGAAAATATATAGCAATAAATGCCCACATGAGAAGCAACGAAAGATCTAAAATTGACACCCTATCATCAAAATTGAAAGAGCTAGAGGAGCAAGATCAAAAAAACTCAAAACCTAGCAGAAGACAAGAAATAACTAAGATCAGAGCAGAACTGAAGGAGATAGAGACATAAAAAAACCTTTCAAAAAATAATAAATCCAGGAGCTGGTTTTTCAAAAAGATCAACAAAATAGACAGACCACTAGCCAGATTAATAAAAAAGAAAAGAGAGAATAATCAAATAGATGCAATAAAAAACGATAAAGGGGATATCACCTCAGATTCCATGAAATACAAACCATCATCAGAGATTATTACAAACAACTCTATGCACAGAAACTAGTAAACTTGGAAGAAATGGATAAATTCCTGGACACTTGCATCCTCCCAAGCCTAAACGAGGAAGAAGTCGAAACCCTGAATAGACCAATAACAAGGTCTGAAGTTGAGGCAGCAATTAAAGGCCTACCACCCAAAAAAAGCCCAGGTCAAGATGGGTTCACAGCCGAATTCTACCAGACATACAAAGAGGAGCTGGTACCATTCAATCTGAAACTATTCCAAACAATCCAAAAAGAGTGAATCCTTCCCAAATCTTTTTATGACACCCACATCATCCTGATACCAAAACCTGGCAGAGACTCAGAAAGAAATGAAAACTTCAGGCCAATATCCATGATGAATATAGATGCAAAAATCTTCGATAAAACACTGGCAAACTGATTGCAACAGCACATCAAAAAGCTTATCCACCATGATCAAGTAGGCTTCATCCTGGCGATGAGAGGCTGGTTCAACATTCGCAAGTCTATAAACGTAATTCACCATGTAAACAGAACCAAAGACAAAAACCACATGATTATCTCAATTGATGCAGAGAAGGCCTTTGACAAAATTCAACAGCCTTTATGCTAAAAACCCTCAATAAACTAGGTATTGACGGAACATATCTCAAAATAATAAAAGCTATTTATGACAAACCAACAGCCAAAATCATACTGAATGGGCAAAAACTGGAAGCACTCCTTTTGAAATCCGGCACTAGACAAGGATGCCCTCTCTCACCACTACTATTCAATATAGTATTGGAAGTTCTAGCCACAGCAATCAGGCAAGAAAAAGAAAAAAGTGGTATTCAAATAGGAAAGAAGAAATCAAATTGTCTCTATTTGCAGACAACATGACTGTATATCTAGAAGACCCCATCATCTCAGCTGCAAATATCCTGAAACTGATAAGCAACTTCAGCAGCCTCAGGATACAAAATCAATGTGCAAAAATCACAAGCATTCCTACACACAAATAACAAACTTAAAGAGAGCCAAATCAAGAATGAACTGCGATTCACAATTGCTACAAAGAGAATAAAATACCTAGGAAGACAACTAACAAAGAACATAAAGGACCTCTTCAAGAACTACAAACCACTGCTCAAGGAAATAAGAGAGGACACAAACAGATGTAGAAACATTACATGTTCATGGTTAGGAAGAATCAATATCGTGAAAATGGCCAGACTGCCCAAAGTAATTTACAGGTTCAATGCTATCCCCATCAAGCTACCAATGACCTTCTTCGCAGAACTGGAAAAAAACACCTTAAACTTCATATGGAACCAAAAGAGACCCCACATAGCCAAGTCAATTCTAAACAAAAAGAACAAAGCTGGAGGCATCACACTACCGGACTTCAAACTATACTACAAGGCTACAGTAATCAAAACAGCATGGTACTTGTTCCAAAACAGAGATATAGACCAATGGAACAGAACAGAGGCCTTGGAGGCAACACAACACATCTAAAACCACCCAATCTTTGACAAACCTGACAAAAAGAAGCAATGGGGAAAGGATTCCCTGTTTAATAAATTGTGTTGGGAAAACTGGCTAGCCATGTGCAGAAAGCAGAAACTGGGCCCCTTTCTGACACCTTACACTAAAATTAACTCCAATTGAATTAAAGACTTAAACATAAGACCTAACACCATAAAAACCCTAGAAGAAAATCTAGGCAAAACCATTCAGGACATAGGCGTAGGCAAGGACTTCATGACCAAAACACCAAAAGCATTGGCAACAAAAGCCAAAATAGACAAATGTTTTGCTGTGCAAAAGAAACAGTCATTAGAGTAAATCAGCAACCAACAGAATGGGAAAAAATTTTTACAGTCTACCCATCTGACAAAGGGCTGATATCCAGAATCTACAAAGAACTAAAACAGATTTACAAGAAAAAAACAAACAAGCCCATTCAAAAGTGGGCAAAGAACATGAACAGACACTTTACAAAAGAAGACATACATGAGGCCAACAAACATGAAAAATTGCTCATCATCACTGGTCATTAAAGAAATGCAAATCAAAACTACATTGAGATACCATCTCACGCCAGTTAGAATGGCCATCATTAAAAAATCTGGAGACAACAGATGCTGGAGAGGATGTGGAGAAATAGGAACACTTTTACACTGTTGGTGGGAGTGTAAATTAGTTCAACCATTGTGGAACAGTGTGGCGATTCCTCAAGGACTTAGAAATAGAAATTCCATTTGACCCAGCAATCCCATTACTGGGTATATATCCAAAGGATTATAAATCATTCTACTATAAGGACACATACACACGAATGTTCATTGCAGCACAGTTCACAATAGCAAAGACCGGGAATCAATCCAAATGCCCATCAATGATAGACTGGACAGGGAAAATGTGGCACATATACACCATGGAATATTATGCAGCCATCAAAAATGATGAGTTCGTGTCCTTTGTAGGGACATGGATGAACCTGGAAACCATCATTCTAAGCAAACTGGCACAAGAACAGAAAATCAAACACCGCCTAGTCTCACTCATAGTGGGTGTTGAACTATGAGAATACATGGACAAAGGGAGGGGAGCATCACACACTGGGGTCTGTTCGGGGGCAACAGGGGAGGACAGTGGGGGGTGGGGAGTTGGGGAGAGATAGCATGTGGAGAAATGCCAGATATAGGTGATGGGGAGGAAGGCAGCAAATCACACTGCCATGTGTGTACCTATGCAACAATCTTGCATGTTCTTCACATGTACCCCAAAACCTGAAATGCAATTTTTTTAAAAAAAGAAATTTTTTTAAAAATCAAGATTGTTTAAGTAAGAAATGCCTGTCCACAGATGACAGTTGGCTAAGGCAAGTTCAAATCCACGTTTGTCTGTCCCAGATGCCCAAGGTCTGTCCACCATGGCGGCCCATACTTCATCAACTATGGACACCCAGTGCAAGTCCAGCATTAGAAAGTATGTATGTTCTCTCTTCCTTGGCGCTGCCTATGGAGGTGGCAGCCATCTCCTCCTCAGCATCATGTCTGCCCTCATACCCCTGTGAAACCCAAGGTCATCAAAAAGAGAACCAAAAAGTTCATCCAGCACGAGAGTCAGACTGATATGTCAAAATTAAGCATAACTGGCGGAAACCCAGAGGTATTAACAACAGGGTTCATAGAAGGTTCAAGGGCCAGAGCTTGATGCCCAAAATTGGTTATGGGAGCAACAAAAAAACAAACCACATGCTGCTCAGTGGCTTCCAAAGTTCCTGGTCCACAATGTCAAGGAGCTGGAAGTGCTGCTGATGTGCAACAAATCTTACTGTGGGGAGATCGCTCCCAATGTTTCCTCCAAGAACTGCAAAGCCATCATGGAAACAGCCACCCAGCTGGCTGTCAGAGTCACCAACCCCAATGCCAGGCTGTGCAGTGAGGAAAATGAGTAGACAGCGCATGTGCATGTTTTGTGTTTAAATAAAACTGTAAAAACTGGAAAAAAAGAAAAGAAAAGAAAGTAGATCTGCAATATCTACTGTCTTTCCTCAACAATAAAATCATCTAGAATCCAGAATGAGAAAAATAGATGTTTTATCCTATTAGGAATAAGTTAAAAAGAGGATAGGGGAAATTATTTCATGCCACAAAATAAACAAAAATAAGTGAGGTCTGTGGTTAAAAAAGAGCAAGACAGAATCAACAGCCTGCAAGACTAGCAATTCACTAGCTGCTAATTCTGCAGATTTGCTTCTTCAAACACAAGCACATTAGATATTCTGCTAATGGAGCCAAAAGCACCTTCTCTAATCCCGAGTGAAGTGCAGATAGTTGCTCTCTGCCGAGCTTTCTTTTTCTTGCTTTCATTTTGGTTTGCTTCCTGTGGGTTTCATGTACCTCATCAGAAACTGAATGAAGATGGGAAAACAGAGCTGCTCCCTGACCAAAGCAGAGCTCTCGTAGGGAGAGCCAAGGAAACATACTGAGCTCAGACCTCATTCATGTCAAGGCCACTGTTTTGAATCTGAATGTATACATTGGAATGGCCTCTCTGCTGAGGAGGACACGACCACAGGGAGGAAATGAGAGAAAAGATGGGGAGGAGGAGGAATGCTAGAATGTCAGAGCCAGGAGGGCCTGTGGAGATCGCATTGCCCATTTTCCCAAATGTCAATCATGTTGGCCATATTCCTATACCAGCTGTACTATTATTCACTTATTCTCTTCCTTCAAGTAAGGTCACTTATTCAATTAAATGTAGCCTCATCTTAATCAATATCAATGAAATTACACTTTTGATATGATAGTTATATTTTTTTTCCTAACAGACTTTATAATAAATATGGTTAACTATGAAAACTTAAAATGTTCATCTATGTATCACATATCAGCTTGTATCTCCCTAGTGGGACCTGCACCGCACATTGAGAAAGACTGATAGTTCATTGGATTCTAGGCTTGTTTTTTAGCTTGTTTTTTAGCAGTGTTTTGGGGTTTTAATGGACTGCAATCTGTCCGATAGGTAACTGCTCTGATGAAAGCTGGTCAGGGCAGCTTGGAAATCTAGCCTTTTAGCATCCACATTGCTGCCCACCTTGCTCAAGATCCCAGAGGTCACTTGACTCAAGGCTCAATAAAAAGCATTTGGGGCTGCGCGCAGCAGCTCATACCTATAATCTCAGCACTTGGGAGGACAAGATGAGCAGATCACCTGAGGTCAGGCATTTGAGACCAGCCAGGCCAACATGCCAAAACCCCATCTCTATTAAAAATAAAAAGATTAGCCAGGGCTGGTGGCAGGCACCTGTAATCCCAGCTACTCGGGAGGCTGAGGCAGGAGAATCGCTTGAACCCGGGAGGCGGACTTGCAGTGAGCTGTGATTGTGTAACTGTACTCCAGCCTGGGCAAAAGAGCGAGACTCT
>NW_022436945.1:3151986-3293924 GCF_009761245.1 Sapajus apella | reverse complement strand
AAAAAAAAAAAAAAAAAAAAAAAAAAGCATTTGAAACTCTGTTCCAGTTCCAGTTCTTGTTTCACAGAAAAGTAAATTAAAGCATGAAGAAGAGAAATGATAACAAGGCATTGCACAGAAAGTTACTGCAGAAATAGATCTGGAAGCCAGAGCCCTTGATGCACATCTAGAGATCGTGGCACTACCATGTGCCCTGGAAAACCTTCAACATGGGCCAAAAAGATGGCACAAAGTCTTCCTCCACCTCTCTCTCTCCACATCTACTGGTTTGGAAGACATACCTGAGCTGAGAGAAGAGGGAATCCATGGCTAGATATTAAGGCAATGAGGTAGAATTTGGACAATTAATGCCTAGGGTGCTAGTTGGGCTGAAAGTTTTTTGGACTGAGAGTAGAAGACCAATGCATGGGAGCCTCAAAGTGACAGACACAACCCAAATGCACCTGGGTCACTTGGGCACCTTCATTTCCCCAATTTTCTTCAACTGGCTGAAGCATCTAGAAATGTACTCAAATACCCAAATCCTACCTGAGAATCTTTGAAGAATAATTTCAGACAACTTCTACACCTTGACTCCTTCCTTACCTGCAGCTCTTCTCTCATCCCACCCATCCAGCCATGCCCCTCTAGCTTCGCTTTGTGGGGTCTTTCTGTCTAGTGGCACCCAGCATCTCCCTGTAGAGCAAATCTGCCATTGCAGCATCTTCAGGTCTCCTCCACATTATCATGCTGATCCATACAACACAGGTGGTGCAACCCACTCTGTTGGTGATGAAGTCTTCCTCCTTCAAAGGCTGGAGAGGGAGTCATAAATAATAACACTTTTAACAGTTTTTCTCATCCATCACAGCCTAGACAATATAAGGAATTGTTTTCCAACAACCAGAACTTCCCCAAAAAGCTGAGTTGTCCACTACACACAATGATGGGCCTCCACCACTAATGGATCACTTGAGAGGGCACCATTGGGAGATTCTGGCCTCATATGAGGAACTGCACTAAATGACCACTAACACCTCCTTCCAACCCTGTGTTCTCTGATTCTAAAAGGGTTTTGTGGCCTTCCAGTTACAGTGAAGGAGATTATGAAATATGCAGCAGTTTGTGGGAGTATTTTTGATTGAGAAGCATCTTCGAGTCTAGAGCAGGAATCAGGAAACTTTTTCTATAAAGAGCCAGAAGGTACAAATAAGTTCTCACTGCAATTACTCAATTGCATCATTGTAGCATGAAAGCAGCCATAGACAATATGTAACAAATAAGAGTGGTAATGTTCCAATAAAACTTTATTTACAACACAGGTGGCAGGTGGGTCTTAAATTATTTCAAAATAAAAAGTTACTAAATGCTGACAGTAGGCGAGATTTGACCTGCTGGCTGAGGCTGGCCAACTCTTGCTCTAGAGAAAACCTGTCTACCTGGATGGCTCCCTTTTCCTTCCTGCTTCACCCAGGCAATCATTGAACCTAGTCAGCACTACTGCCTCCTGAATATCACTTGTGACCTCCCATACGAGAGATGAGCCAGTCTCTTTAGATAATCAAACCCACTTAATCTACGGTTGGCAACTGAGGGAGGATCCCAAACTAACCTCCCCTTCTAGGGACATGCACACATTTCTTAAAATGTCAATGGTTCAGCCTGGGCAACATGGCAAAATCCTGTCTCTATGAAAAATGCAAATATTTCATGGGTGTGGTGACATGTGCCTGCAGTCCCAGCAACTTGGGAGGCTAAGGTAGAAGGATAGCTTCAGCCCAGGAAGCAGAGGTTGCAGTGAGCCAAGATGGTGCCACCACTGCACTCCAGCCTGGGTAACAGAGTGAGGCCCTGTCTCAAAAAAAAAAAAAAAAAGTCAATGGTCAGTAAAACCCCAGGGTGGAAGTGTTTTAGCTTTTCAATCAGGAGAACTACTGTCTATTTAGAAATGCTAAGTATAAGCCACCTCCCTTCCAGATTCCTAACAGAGGGGAGAGGCAAGAACCTCCATGAGAATCAAGACACAGTACTACGCTTTCCTTAGGAAAGGCAAGTATGAAATAACCCCAGTACTTAGTGCGTTGGCTTGACTCTGTTGAAGAACATGGATGAATACAGAACTTCTCCTGTATTCTCCTCAACCCCTGAAGACCTTTAGGTCAATCCCAAGGAAAATCAAAGCTCAGGAACCAACCCAAAGCCTACCTGAGCAAGGGCTGCTTTCTTGAGTTTCTCTCATAACCAAAGCAGGAGACAGAAAGAGAGTATCACTGACTACAGCCCTGGGTTTCAATGGAGAGGTCCCATCACCCTGGTTAATGTGACCATAATCTTAGTGGTGATATGGTGAGAACCTGGAATCCACTGGATTGTCCTCACTGGAGGTCAGGGCCACTACACTGACTACAGGAAGAGGGCAGGAGGAGCAGGAGGAGGGACGCTCACCACCCAAAGTGGCAACTTCAATGAGATACTGATTAGCTTAACTAGCAACAGTGTCAATAAAAAATATTATAAATTGATCTATCTACATCTTATCTCATTTATTACTTTCAACAACTCTGTTAGATCAACATTCATATCAACTCCATTTACATATAATGAGTTGACTAGTGGAGACTGAATCCTAAACTGGTTGAAACTAAGAAAACCTGGGTGTTTTACATATTCATGGTGAAAACTTGAGCTTACCCTTGGAGCAAGTTGTTCCATTTTCTGGAAATAATCACTCAATGATCCCTTTGAGTTACACCTAGGTAAAGTAATTTCATTCCTACCCACTGGTTTTGGAATAGGGACTTTTTAAAATTGGATATGGAGCTTGGAAAGAGCATGGGTTTAGAAGAAGCTGATAAGTAAACTGATGAAGATCCTTTTTCACACTTTTTTTACATATATGAATTTACACAATAAAATAAAAGAAAATCAGCAAGAGGAAGAGGGAGTGTGGACTGGGTAACGAAGACCCATGTTGTTAGAACAAAATGCTGGTTCTAGGCGGTAGATGGATGGTGCTGTAATTCATTGCAATGTGGCTCCCTGAGTGCTGAGCTATTGCTTGGGAAGCCTGGCTTCACTTAGGCGAAGTGGAAGACTTGACCCCTTATGGTCAGGTCTTATGGTCAAGTCAGGTTTCCTCTTATGACCGACTGGTAAACTTACCCTTTCTAAGCTTCTGTCTCCTTGTTTGTAAAATGGTGATATTATTGATACTATCAATGCAGTTTCTCAGATAAATACTCTCTTCCCTGGCAACCCAGGCCCATTGGGGAGAGAGTATTCTCGACCAAGGGTTACCCAGAGAAAGACCTGGGTCCACTGTTCTCAGATGAACCACTGCAAAAGCTAGTATTTCTCTGGACCACAAGGCCTCCCAGCTTCAGCAAGGGGAACAGGATCTCAATAGTTATTTTTCTCATCTGCAGATCACCAACAGGGGTTCTTGGGCATTCCATGAAAAGGCTCCTGAAGCCAAGAAGTGAGAGATGACTGCATTGCCTGCCAATCTGAGTAGGTAGAGGGTTGGAGTTACAAAATGACTGTCAGCAAAGGATATTCATTTTGCATTTACATGAGCTGTTGTGGTCCAGGGACATCCAGGTAATGAGAATGTCGGCCAGATGAGGTCCAGAGATGCTCAGCCGTTCTTAACATTCGCTACACATAGTATTTCACAAAAAGCTTCTAAAATAGACAGATGTTTGTGCTGAAACCTAGTCCAATTGAATCAGTCTTTTGGAGCAGAGCCCAGGAATTAACTATTTTTGAGAAGCTCCCCAAGTAAATATAATGTGTAGCCAGGTTGTGAAGTACAGAGCTAGCTCAAGACAAGATAGATAAGGGGGAGAGAGAGAGAGAGAGAGACTGTGAGAGAGAGAGAGAGAGAGAGACGCATTTTGTAGATCAGGAAGCTAAGGATTAGAAATTCAAATGACCATCACAAGGTCATTCCACTGATAAGTAGCAGAATCACATGTCACATTCAGGTCTGTCTGACTGCTGACCACATGCTGATTTAACTCTAACATAGTCTCTTGGGGATTCTGGAGAATGAGGAGAGGAACTGAAAGACAAAAGAGAATAGAAAAGCACACCTTCTCCAACTTCAGCTTCCTCCTTGACCTGATAAAAAACAACCTTGCAGTAAATAAAGGGGGAATCTTGCATAGAGACACAAAATATTACTTCTGCATGTAATGAAAAGCCACTCAGCCTAAATCAACATATTCCAAGAAGAGTCTCTTCTCACCCCCACCCCTTCCCCCCACCACCAATTTCTAGCTGAAAAAGTTGTCAAGCTCAATACACTTGGTGTATCAATGGAAGGCAGGCACTGAAATGGAAAAAGTATGTGCCTGGTGTGATTTGGAACGTACTGGAATCACACTTGTACTAGGGCTCCCAGCCTACATACGGCACAGGCACAAAGAAAGAGAGATACTGAAAGAGAGAGAGACCTCATGGGGAAAATGGTCACACTGGCTCAGAGGCATGAGACATTACCAAAAAGGCCTTGTCCTATAACTAGGAAGAAAATGGGGAGAACCTCCAAGGCACCTGCACTGGTGTGCTGCTATACTATAGGTCTCCAGATTGGGAAGGTCTCCAGATACTATAAGAATTCAACCGGCTTTACCAAACTACCTGCTTTACAGCTTCCTCTCTTGCAGCCTGTTTGTTTCAGGCCCTGTGTGAAATACAGTCACCTAGTCCGTTGAAACCAGTTTCTGACAAACCCTGGCAACTTACAGATTAACCCAAGTGAACTTTCCTCATTACCATGCTAATGTCTCCAGCCCAGAAGAAGCTATAAAGCAGGTGACCTATGTGCTGGCATGATGACTCACTGCATCTGCACCAATGGAACCCTAAATGTGATAACCCAATCTCTCCCCTCTCCATCGCCCCATAAAACTCTCCTGTCACTTTGCCTCAGGGAGACACTGCTTTGACGAACGCTCCCAGTGCTTTCTTTACTTGCTATGAGTAATAAAAATCTTATGGATCAAAACCTGTGTTCTCATGGAGAGTTGCTGGTTGCTTGCCAGGAAAATGAACCCTGGTTTTGTTCGGGTACCATTGCTAAGTGTTTAAAAACAGACTTTATGGGGAAAGAAAGCCCTGATTTGTGGCATTTGCCAGTTTCTGTGGCATAAATACAGCCACAATGGCCACTTTAAAGCTACGAAGTTGTCATGAACTATTTCACAAATTTCCTGAAAATATAACAGGAGTTGATTGAACTGACTCCAGTACACCAAGAAATTGATTTCATTCTAAGAATATAATTCTTGTTAGTTAGAAGGAGGGATCCTCCCATCCTCCAGTCCAAAAGTATCCAGATTGTTTTAGCATCCCTCGGTGATCTCATTCAGGGTTCTTCTCACAACAGCCAATGAGCAATTTACCTCAGCTCAGCAGACCCACATAATCTGGTTGAGTTGATTGGCATAAGCCATATACACTACTGAATTAAAGTCTCAGGATTGATAAGCTGAAGATCCAAGGAAGTGACACTCTAGACCATAAATACAGATTAAATGGGTCTTGATAAACCAGAGAAAAGTTTCACCCAAGGCTGGGTTTAGTTACTGAAAGAGCAAATCAGAACTTTCAAAAGTTATAAAGCAGAGTGAGAGTGAACTGCACACATACATCTTAGGGGCGAAAAGAGGGCCCTAATGAATTACAGGCTACCAGTCTTTACAAATCAATATGAAGTAAAACAGATAATAATGGGATTGTGGTAGAAGAAATGAGTGCTTCTTTTTTACTGGAAACTGAAACCTCTTGGGTTCAGATTTGCTTCATTGCTTCTTAGAATGCTGGGTTAAGTTGCTCTTTCTGCTGGTAAGTACAATGGAGTGCTTAAATGCACAGGCTTTGGTTTTCTTGTCTGTAAAATGGTGATATTAATGATACTGTCAAAGTAGTTTCTCAAATGAATTCAATGGAACATTGACACACATTTTATTTTAAGCTTAGTGGAAGGGAAGAGACTTCAAAAAAAAAAAAAAACTAGGTCAAAAATTTACTTTTAAGGGAAAACAATGACTTAATAGAGGAATATCTGGTTTAAAGATTATTAGGCTAGCATAAGGCTTAAAGAGCATTGTGCCCTCAAATGTCTGGTTCAAGGTTACTGAACACACCTAAAGAATAACAGCATAGTGGTACCAGTCTAGCTTCCCAGAAGGACTCTAAATCTCATTAAAATCTATCAGAAAGGCTAGGTGTGGTGACTCATGCCTGTAATCCCAGCACTTTGGGAGGCTGAGATGGGCGAATCACGGGGTCAGGAGTTAGAGACCAGCCTGGCCAACATGGTGAAACCCTGTCTCTATTAAAAATACAAAAAATTAGCTAGGCATGGTGGCAGGTACCTGTAATCCCAGCTACTTTGGAGGTTGAGGCAGGAAAATCACTTGAACCTGGGAGGTGGTGGTTGCAGTGAGCCAAGATGGCGCCATTGCACTCCAGCTGGGTAGACAGCGAGAGACTCCAGCTCAAAAAACAAAAACAAAAACAAAAAAAAGCTATCAGAAAAATACTCTAGTACTTTTTCAGGAATACTAGATCCTTTCCAAAGATACTGAAAATCCTATTAGCCCAGAAAATTCTGCCCAGCTCAGGTCTGGGATAATTTCCTTTCACAGTAACTATCACATAGGGCTGGTGTGAGGATTAAATGAAATGGCAACAGCTACCATACACATGGGTGTTTACCTTGTGCCAAGACTGGCAATGAGCTCTTTTCACCTATTAGGAAGTCATGTCACTCCCCACTGTTAATTTTTTTTAGGGGCTTTGCATTGCACTTAGTACAAAACACACTTCTTTATCCTGGTTTTCAAAGCCCTACATGACCTAATATCATCCACTACCACTCTGCCTCTTGCTCATAAACCTCAGCTGTAATGATCTTATTCACGTTCTTCAAATACACGGAGCTGATTCCTGCTCCAGAACCTCAGCACCAGCTATTCTCCCTGCTAGGACTGCCCCTCCTTATTTTCTCGCAGCTGACTTGAATGTGACATCTGGAGGTGAGAAAGGCCTGCCCTAATCTGTAAGTTGCCACCCAGTCGCCCTTTATCATATCACACCACTTAATCTTCTACAGAGTGCTTATCTCTATCTGATATTTTACTCATGCATTTGTTTTCTGACTAGCAATTCCACTAAAATGGAAGGATCATTAGGGAAAGGGCTTTGTCGGTTTTGCTCAACTGCTTTCTCTCCCATTCCTATTACAATACCTGGCACACAGTAGGAGCCCAAAACATATTTGTGGAATGAATGAGCAATCTCAATCAACCTTCTCTAAAACCCTATGGCAAGGTCTATTATTTTTACAATTTCACAAGAAAAACTGCACAGAGAGGTTGAGCAATTTGTTCATGGTTATAAAGCTAGAAAACAGCAAAGCTGAAATGCAAAGCTGAAAAGACCCCATGTTTCACCTCTTCACCCTTATGTCTGTAAAAATAAACTACTTCACCCATCCTTCCTGTTTTATATGAATATATTTCACATTTAGTCTAAGAAATTGAAATACAGCTGCCTTTGCTTTAGATTTCATTTAAATTAGTTCCTCCAGCATTCATTAATCAAAGAGCTATCTAATGTTTTCTGTAAATTAAGAAAATTGCCCACTTGAGGAGTGACTATACCTATGAGTGTCTGAATATATATTTTCTTATGACTGATCTTGAAAATTAAGCTGCTTACGACTTGTTCCCGTCTTCTGCCCAACATCTCCTGGTTCAAGGCCACTTTCCCCAGAGGGCTTCATTGGTTAGCTTAGCCCCTGTTCTATCTGGTTGGTGCAAAAGTTATGCTGATTTGTTCCATTAAAAGTAATGGCAAAAAAAACACAATTACTTTCACACCAACTTAATACATAAATGCACATCATTTTCTACCACTCTGTCATTTCTACTTATCCAATTACTCCTGTTGTATTTTATATATGTATTGTGTATATAAGAAATATGTTTTATCCTTAAAATTAGCACATTTGCTCCGAGACTGGGGCCCATGCCCATTGGCCTTCCTATCCTAAGCAAATCTACATGGGGACAAACAAGATGATAAGAATCCCTGTATGGTTGCCTAATAACAGAAAATGTGAATATATAAATAAAGTACATTTCCTTCTCCCTTCTCTGTTGAAAAGCTTTAATGAAAAACTGTTTAACCACCATTATAATTTGTTCAACATATTTGCAACATCAAAGTGCATTTCTAGTAACTTAAAATAGTAGACATTTAAATTTATGTTCAATCAAGAAGAATCTTAGCTGTCACTCAGTCTTTTTTTAATGATTATTTGAATCTCACTTTTTAATCACAGTCTCTTATTCTTGTCACAGAAAAAGTGATTCATTTAACCACAATCACTTCACTTAAATATAAAAATGTACAACTGTCAATTTAGTATTCATTATCTAATTACTGATGAATATTTTTGTTCACTTTTCTTTCAAGAAATAGGCATATCTTCACTTTTCTTTTATCATTTATTCTCTTAACAGCCAAATTCCAACTTTTGAGGCATATGGTTAAATTCCATAGAAATCATTCTTGAACCAAATCTTGCTAGCAAGACAGTTCTTGTTTTTAAAGACTTGTTCCCACCAATCCATGGCCTCTCTAGAGTAACAGAGGCACCAATATGAAAAGAACAACCCATCTGCCTTGAAGAATATCAGACTCCTATTGATGTTTTGATGCATGCCAGTACTGGCGTGTCAAGCCAATGTTCAGTTTGCTTATAAAGGGGTAATGATGCTGGTAAATGCTGGCATTCACTAGACTCCTATCCACACTGCACAATTTCTCACAGTTGCTTCCTGTGTTAGTTTCCTGCCATTACCATAATAATGCGTATTTCCTATTAAAAATAGGACTTTCATTACTTGTGAATTTGTTTCACATAATCAAATGACAGTAAAAGCAAGCATAACTGGTCCTCAGGAGAATGTGGAGTTTAGGCAGGGTGTTCATTGCCCAGTTTTATCTGTGCTTCACTGTGGGTGGATATTTTTTTTTCTTAGCAGACTGGCTTCATACACATGACAGAGTATCTGGTTGTTATCTACTCTAAACATTGGCTTACAATGTAGCCAAGAGAGGGATATCAATTACCTTCAAAAATCCAAATTCTAATTGGTCCAGCTTGGGTCAGGTGCTCACCTCCAGCCTATTCCCTGTTGTCAATAGACTTCTTTGTCTTGTCCTAGTTTTCAATAAGAAAAACTTTCTTTTCCTAGTTTTCTAGTATTCTACTCCTTCTCTACAATTTAAGTTGCAATCATGGCAACTTAAATTACAAATATGGCCAATAAAATGAGATGTTACCTAAGATAGGTCAGCTGGTCACCCTGACTGGACCTGCACAGCAAAACTTCAATTCATTGACCACAGTGTGGGGTCAAGCCTTCAGTCTTGCAAGGTTAGAGGTGACTATCAGTACAAAAAGAATAGATCTGGATCCTGGGTGGTTTCAAAATTCACCAAGCTCTTAGGGTTTTATGCATAAAAATCATTTATGGGGAGAGATATAACCACCAAGTAGACAGCTTCCTATATTTACTAATCAGCACTTTTTCTTCCCACAGGCAAATCCAAATGTGAAGCCAAATGTGATCCAACAGTTACTTAACAATCACAGAATCAGAGGAAAAATGAATGAGATCATCCTAATGGCTGGCACCCAATAGCAAATGCATGCTCTCCAGAGACAGGGCCAATTCTAGGCACTTTGAATTCCTTCCTTTCATAGATGCGTGCCAGCCACCTCCCACTCTAAAAGAAGCTCTTTCTTCAAATGCAGAATACAATCTTTACTCAGGTATACACATTTTTATTTATACTTAAAGAAATCCCTCTCAGAATTTCTACCCAGATGACCTGGATTAGATTTGGGGTATTCAGATAATATTACATCATTTCTAGAGATCTCCCTCAATTTCTACTTTTCCTAATTTTATTCCTGGAGGTGTGACTTTCAGTTTCGGAATACCACGTGCCATCTAGAATATTCAAGAAACATGCACATGCGTGCACATGCGCGCGCGCACACACACACACACACACACACACAAAGGCTATTTTTAAAATAAGAATAATTTTCACAAAGACTAAATGGAAAATGCTAAATGCAAAATTTCTTTCCATCTTTATAAGCATATAAAAGATACCTTGTATTTCAAGCCATCTGCAATATCGATACCTCAATTTTCAAAATAGCCAGCAACTCAGTAGCATTAATAGACACAGGCTACCTAACTTCATAATAAACTTTACTTCTATAAATCTGTTTGCTATCACTACCAGGAGTTTAAACCTTATCAACAAAGAAATATACAAAAAATTAATGGTACTTGCATAAAAGAAGTATCCCCTTATTAAAAAAAAAGTTCCAACTATAAAGTATGGTTTCAATAAAACTTGTTTATAAAAAACAGAATGGATTAGGCCTGTGTGCGGGCTGTGATTTGTCTAGTCCAGTGTTTCTCATATAGTGCTCTATCAGCATTTGTTAAATGCATTTGTTAACAATGGAAACTCAGGCCCTGTCCCAGACCTACCAAATCAGGGACTCGGATGATACACCTAGCACTTTATTTTAACAAGTCCTCTAGGAGATTCTGGTGCAGGCTAAAATTTGAGAACCACTGTAAATCTTTCTGATTACCCACAGAGTACTCTCCCATCCCATAAAGTATTAATAACTAATGTGACTGATAGGTCCGACTTCACCGGAAAGTCCCCCACCACTCTATTTCTCTCTTTTGAAGTTCCTCCTCCAATATCCCAGGGGCTCACATATCCCAATCCTAGTCTCAGTTGACATTACTGCTATTTTGCTGTCCTGGACACATTTTTTTCTCCATCAGCTAGGACTTGGCCACTCTCTTGAATTCTGCAGCTCCTCAAGGTAATAAATTCTCACATAGCCATCATTTCCAAAGCACTCCTACCCTTGAACACTCCCAGGATGGTAGAGAATTAAGTTTCCAGTCTCTGCCAAGTGCCCCAAAATCACCCTTCTCCCTCTCTGCCTTACCATATCCCTGTACCACCCCCACCTCCATGTCCTGACCCTACATCAAATAACAATTCTTTCAAGTTCTTTTAGGGGAAAAATCAATACCCCTTTCTCGCTTTAACATTGTATAACACTCCGCAGCCCCACTGTCATGGTAGTCCTGCCTTATCTGATGTTTTGCTTTCTGCAGTTTCAGTTACTCATGGTCAACTGTGGTCTGAAAATATCAAAATTGAAAATTCCAGAAACAATACATTTTAAATGTTGCATCATTCTGACAAGCATGATAAAATCCTGAACCATCCCATTCCATCCCTTTGTCCAGCATATCCACTCTGTGTATGTTACCTGCCTGTTAGTCACTTAGTAGCCATCTGAGTTATCAGATCTGAAAAAAAACACAACATACACAGTATACATTTTGGGGTTTGTTGCTGTTGTTGAGATGGAGTCTCACTCTATTGCCCAGGCTGGGGTGTAGTGCTGTGATCTTGGATCAACACAACCTCCACCTCCCGGGTTCAAGAGATTCTCCTGCCTCAGCCTCCCAAGTACCTGAGATTATAGTCATGCGCCACCACACCTAGCTAATTTTGTATTTTTAGTAGAGATGGAGTTTCACCATGCTGCCCAGGCTGATCTTGAACTCCTGACTTGAGGTGATCCATCCACCTCAGCCTCCCAAAGTGCTGGGATTACAGGGGTGAGCCACTATCCTTAGCCCACAGTATAGGATTTGGTCCTATCCATGGTTTCGAACATCCTCTAGGGGTCTTGGAATATATCCCCGTAGATAACAGGGCGCTATTTTATACTACAACAAAAATAGGTGTGACCATGCAGCTTGCATCGGAAAGACAAATAATATTAACACATGTCCTCTTCCTCTCCTCTTATGTTTTCTGTTATCATTGAAAAACGAACTTTCCAAGTTTCTACTAAGCTTTCAGTTGATAGAGAGTCATTTAGGAAATACTAATTTGCCTTTGATTATGAAAAGCCTAGTCAGGAATGGAGATGCCTAAGAGTGGGGATCCCATGGGGGTACAAGGGGAAGAAAATAAGGAAACAACTCTGCTGAATAATCAGATGGGATCCCTGGGGTTAGATCATCGATGTTTGACTTTCACTGGACAAGCTCCCAGAAACAGTCTGGAGGATTGGGGAGTGGTGGGGGAGGCTGGACTGTAGAAAAGAGAGGAACCAACCACTTGTCAGGAATCTGGTACCTAACCATACAAATGGCTACCAGTAATGGCTGCCATCATCACTTACTCTTGCTTCCCTAATTCGCAAACTGTAAAGTCGGTCACCTTGAACTCAGACGTGGGGAACAAAATGAGAGTCAACCACATTGAGGGAGAAAGCATCTGACCCTTGTTGAAATGTTCTGAATTCAGACATGCATACAGTAGGGTAGGAGAATGATGGCAATTTCTTTTGTGACGATCTCACCTCTTCTATGCCCTAACTACTGCTGGAAATTTATATACTCTGTTCCTTTCAGTTGGAACCACCCTCTTGCAGTAATTTGCCAAAATGAAGAACACAAGGGGAAAGAGGGGAGGCACCCGATATGTGTTCTCTAAGCCTTTTAGAAAACATGCAGTTGTTCCTTTGGCCACATATATATGAATCTATAAGAAAGGTGATACTGTAGACATCAGCAGAATGGGTACTATTTAAAAAGAAATGCCCCACAAGTGTTACCATGGCAAAACTAGAAGAATCTACAATGTTCCCAGCATGCTGTTGGCATTGTTGTAAACAAACAAGTTAAGGGCAAGATTCTTGCCAAGAGGATTAATGTGCATATTGAGCACATTAAGCACTCTAAGAGCCAAGATCGCTTCCTGAATTGCGTGAAGGAAAATGATCAGAAAAAGAAGCCAAAGAGAAAGGCACCGGGGTTCAACTGAACCACTAGCCTGCTCCACCCAGAGAAGCACAGTTTGTGAGAAGCAATGGGAAGAACCCTGAACTGCTGGAACCTATTCCCTATGAATTCACAGAATAAGTGGAAAAAACAAAAACAAAAGCCTCTGGACTGTAAAAATGTTTCTCTTCATTGAGTAGAAGTGTGATGCTCTGTCCCCCAAAGATACATTTAAAGCGAATTTTAATTGTGTCCTAATTTATTATGTAATGTCTTTTCTATTCAAATTCAATGTATTTCTTGCTGAAAGACGTGAGGTAGCTCATTGTGCAACAAATTTATTGGTTAGAGAACGGCCAGATATTATTTATGAAATATCTGTACTGGTTTGAAGCTAGTCCCTCTAAATCATCATGGAATAAATAATTTTTTTAAACAAGAAATTATATACTCTTTTCTAGATAGACGATCAGGAGGAAACACAGCAAAGATGTCATTGGTAGAAAATGCTGACTGCTTAAAGCAGTCTTTTAAAAAAGATTTAAATGCATGCTTGTTACTGTCGTCGTTCGGGTATTTGCAATACTCATTCCTAGGACCTGTATTCATATGAAAAGAAAATCACCTTTGAGCAGCCAAGGCAGTACAGATCAGTGACCTGGATTCTTTTCAATATATCCTTTTCAATGTATCTTTTCAATGTATTCCTTGAATGCTTTTCAAGGCTACAAAATTGTTCAAGTTACACTGTAACTAGTATAATGTGTCTACCCAGTGTAACCTGAACTCAGATACAAATGATTAGCACACATTTCAGAAAATGGATTGTGAATTATTATAAAGTTCTCATCTTAATGCATTTTAGAAAATATCTGAGACTTTCTATATGATGTTCAAAAAACAAATTATTTATTAGCCACTGACTCAATTCATTTTTAGTAGTAAATATCTTATTGTCTCATTAATTTTTTAAACTTAGAATTTAGCAACATAAGTAAATGTTATAGTTTTGCCTTTTCATAACTAATTTTTAAAATGAACAAAACATTTATATGTTGTGCCATTTTAATCTTGTAATCTTGAGTGCCTTATTCTTTTTTTTTCAAGACGGTGTCACTCTGTTACCAAGGCTGGAGTGCAGTGGCACCACCATAGCTTATTGCAATCTTAACCTCCTGGGCTCAAACAATCCTCTCACCTCAGCTTCTCAAGTAGCTGGAACTATGGTTGTGCAGCATCATACCTGGTTACTTTTTTATTTTGTTTTGCTGCTGGTCTTGATCTCCTGGCTTCAAGCAACCCACCTGCCCCAGTCTCACAAAACTCTAGGATTACAAGGGTTTGCTGCCATGCCTAGCCTTGACTGCATATCATAATTATCTTTTAAGATTAATTCCGTGACTTTTTCCTTTCTGCTATCTTCATTATACTGCTTAAAACACACAAGATACTTTATTTGAATTGAAACAATGAAGTCAAACTGTTTCTAAGTAAATCTGATTTGGCTAGTTTGACAATGAAATTAGGTTCTATTAATTAAGTTATAAGGCAAACATTTAACATACTTGACAAAGTTTCTTTTCTCCCCCCTTGTTTTTGAGAAGTCTCATTCTGTGGCTCAAGCTGGAGTGCAGTGGCCCCATCACAGCTCACTGCAGCCTCGACTTCCTGGGCTAAGGTGATCCTCCCAACTCATCCGCCCAAGTAGGTAGGACTACAGGCATCACCATACCGCCTAATTTAAAAAATTTTTTGTAGAGGTGGGGTCTTGCCATGTTGCCCAGGCTGGCCTCAAACTCTGGGCTCAAGCAATCCTCCCACAGACAGGAAAAAGGGGCTGGAGGGATCGGGCCTAATCCTCAGGCACACGGCCAGGAACAAGGGATGCCCGAGGGAAAATGGGATGTGCAGGCAAAAGAGAGACAGAAGGACCTTGGAGCTACCTGCTGGGACAAGAACAGTGCAGGATCACAGGATAAGAACGACGAGGGTTGGGCGAGTTTAGAATGTGCAGATCCACGTAGGGTTCGCATTATAACTGTCTATGGCTCCGGCAAACAGGAGCAAGAGAGGTAGGACTAAAATGCCGCCGCGGATGGAGCGGGGTCAGAAACTCACTGCCCTCGCTTAGACCCGCTCCGAGCCAGCGCCCTGTCGGCCCTAGGGCCCCAGGTATCGCGCGGGTAGAAGCCCTAACCGCCGGGACCTGGCCGGTGGCCCAAACTCCACAAGCCGCGTCCTTCGCAGCCTTCTCTTCTTCGTCGTTGCCGCCGCCGCTTCCGGCGCAGCTCCGACTCGCGAGGGCGCTCGCGTCCGACGACGGCCGAAATTGGCTCCTCCCGGCCTCCGTTGCCGGACTTTCGTCGAAGTTGTCACCGCCTTTTCCTCCATTCCCCCCGTTCCCTTTCACTTCCGGGGTTGCCCTGGATCCGCTGGTTCCGTAACAACATCCCGTTGGCTTCACTCAGGCGGCGGGACCAGTGCAGCCGCCGCCTCCCAGGAGCGCCCGCCGGTCGCGGCCCTTGCCCTCGCCGGCCCAGGCCGCCATGGCCACCAACCCGCAGCCGCAGCCGCCTCCTCCAGCGCCGCCGCCTCCCCCGCCGCAGCCGCAGCCACCGCCGCCGCCGCCGGGCCCCGGGGCTGGCCCAGGCGCGGCCGGGGCGGGCGGCGCGGGTGCCGGCGCCGGGGACCCGCAGCTCGTGGCCATGATCGTGAACCACCTCAAGAGCCAGGGGCTCTTCGACCAGTTCCGCAGAGATTGCCTGGCCGACGTGGACACCAAGGTTCGGAGCGCCGGGTCTGGGGGTCTGCGGGGGAAGGGGAGGACCCAAGGGCGCGCTTCTTTTGCAGCGGCTTCCTCTTGGAGCTGCAGCTGTGTGCCACGCACTGTCCAAAGCACAGCGTGTTCATTCGTTAGCATGGGTCGTTTACCGACTCGTGTTTAAGTACCTACTACGTGCCAGGCATGGTTTCGGCGCAGTGATTACGCCAGTCTGGTGAGCAAGACTAAGGCATTGTTCTTACAGGAATTGGTTTGGAAGCTGGGCTAGCAGTGCCCAGTTTTGTATTCAATCTGATATCTTACTATTTTACTTTGTATCGCAGTTATGTTTGCCTTCTCTTTTTAAGGTTTCTGGGCAATAAGGGCTATGAGCCTTTGTCCTTTGGAGAAATCACTCAATTGTTCTTGAATCAAGTAGAGTGCAGTATGCTTTGCTGGACATCGTGGGGGTAGGAGTGCGAAGATAAAGAGGCAAACCCGAGAAAGGACTTCAGAATGGTTTCTAGCAGTGACTGCCTGATTTAGGTAACTTAGGCCATGTCACCATTCTAAGGTGAGAAGGGAGAGGGAGGTGAGGTAGAGAGAACCGAGTCATTCAGTGGGGAAAAGATACAGGAGAGGTGACGGCAGATACCGAAGTGGAGAAAGGACAGGAAAGAGAGCAGATTCAGGAGAGTAATGGAGAGGAGAGAAAGGTCAGCAACGAAGTTCCCTGTCCAAAAAGAGGGGCGGGAAAGGGGAAGGGATTTTGTAGTAAATGTCAGAGTGAAAGGGACATCAGCAGGGACAAGTAAACTTAGCTGGATTGGCAATAATGAGCCAAAGACACCAGCAAAGAGCAGTCAGTGAGATGGATGGAAAACCACAGGAGAGAGTCAGGAATTCTGAAAGCGGGAAGCATGTTGGAAAATTCATTGGTTTGTAGGGGTTTTGTCTGCTTGTTAATTCTAGTTGGGTCCATTGGATTGGAGTTTTGAAATGAGAGGGGTTTTTGTTTTTTTGTTTTGTTTTGTTTTGTTTTTTTTGAGACGGAATCTCGTTTTGTCGCCACGCTGGAGTGCAGTGGCGCAATCTCCGCTCACTGCAACCCCCACCTCCCGGGTTCAAGAGATTCTTCTGCCTCTACTTGCCAAATAACGGGATTACAAGAGCGCAGCTAGTTTTTGTATTTTTAGGAGAGAGGAAGTTTCGTCATGTTGGCCAGGATGATCTCAATCTCCTGACCTCGTGATCAGCCCCCCTCGGCCTCCCAAAGTGCTGGGATTACAGGCGTGAGCCACCGTGCCGGCTGAGGGTTTCCTCATAGTATGTTTAGTTGTTCTGAGGAGCCTTGTTTCTTTGAGAAATGTATGTTTACAACATCCACAGATTCTTCTGAAGCTTTCAGGTGAACTACACACAGTTCCACTATCTCTTCTGGGGAACTCTCTTGAATATCTGGGTACATCTTTCTTTATAAGAAGTCATGCTGGGCCCACTACGTAAAATGTGATTTTTCAGGATATTGGAGGTTTAGCACCACAGAGAATTCAATTCACTTTTGGGTGTTCATCTATTTAGGAAGTACAGTTTTTTTACTTTTGTCTTCAGGAATATGCACTGCTACCTTTTAGAAATAATGCCTGTTGCCTTTATTATTTTTGTTGTTATTTAATGGGAAAAGATAGACATGGCCAGGTAAATGTTACCCAAATAAAGTAAGTTATTCGTATTCAACAAGTAGAAATTTCAGTGTGCTGTTCTCAGAAACTCATGGATCTGTGCATTATCACTGTATACGAATTAAAAATTGTAATGTATTGCTGCAGTGTGTGAGGCACAACCTTTTCATTTGCCTACTCCCACAAAATATTATTGTTACGTGCCTATAATATCCCTGCCACACCCTTCAAAGTAAAGGATTAAAACCTTTCTTGGAGGGAATGAGGGAAGCACAGCTGCTCTGACCATTTAATGAAAAAGTTAGGACTTTCAAGAAAAATGCACAAATAACACATTAAACTGCTGTTTTTCTACTTCAGAATGGTCGACTATAGGCAATTTCATGAGGATCAACCTAATAATGTATATAGTTTCAGGGAGTTCAGGAACCATGGCGTAAGAACCTATTTTAATGTTCTTAGCCTCTTTTTTGAGGTCAAGAATTGAATGATATTGCTGCAACAAAACTCTTTCATTCCCAGGTACAGTACTTATTTATATGAACAAGGTTTCTCAGGGCATACAACTATAAAAATTAGAAATAGGCATAGAAGTAATGCTCAACTCGTCTTCATCTATTAATAAGACATATTCAGCTGCAGACGTAGGAACTTTAGAAAGCAACAATATGGCCAGGCACAGTGGCTCATGCCTGTAATCCCAGCACTTTGGGAGGCCGAGGTGGGTGGATCATTTGAGGTCAGGAGTTCAAGACCAGCCTGACCAACATGGTGAAACCCCGTCTCTACTAAAAATACAAAAAAGTTAGCTGGATTTGGTGGCACATACCTGTAGTCCCAGCTACTTGGAAGACTGAGGCAGGAAAATTGCTTGAACCCAGGAGACAGAGGTTACAGTGAACCGAGATCACAGCACTGTACTTCAGCCTGGGAGACAGAGCAAGACTCCATCTCAAAAAAAAAAAAAGGCAACAAAACACATTTTTCAATAAAACTACATATACTGTTTAATAATTATGAAAATTTCTAATATTTGTGTTGCTTTGAGGAATTAGAACTGAAATGACACCCTCCCAGACAAAAGAGAACACTTGGACTATGGTTGAAGTTCTTTTCTCGCTCAGATGCTAACTTGAACTCTCCCACAAAATCTCTTTCCCCTCGCCACCCACCTCTGTACCTGCTCCTGGTTATGTTACAGGTTATCTTCTGGTTGTGTTGCTTCCTTGCCCCCATCACTCTCTCCTTCTCTTCCACTCCCTTAGTTAGCAATCAGGTAGATTTTAATTTGATTTAAAAGATTTGTTCTTGGCCAGGTGTCATGGCTCATACCTGTAATCCCAGCACTTTGGGAGGCTGAAGCAGGTGGATCATGAGGCTAGGAGTTCGAGACCAGTCTGGCCAATGTGGTGAAACTCTGTCTCTATTAAAAATATAGGAAATTAGCCGGGTGTGTAGTCCAGCCTTGTAGTCCCAGCTACTTGGGAGACTGAGGCAGGAGAATCACTTGAACCTGGGAGGCAGAGGTTGCAGTGAGCCGAAATCAAACCACTGCACTCCAGCCTGGGTGACAGAGTGAGACTCCGTCCCAAAAAAATAAATTAATAAGAAAAAGAAGTTATTCCTCCCCCTGCCCTGCTTCCCCCCAGAAAAACTCAAAGTTTCCTTCATCAAAACATAACATTCATATCAATGTGATGAGTGGGCCAAAGCAGAAGTAAGATTTCCTATTCATGCAAACGAGCATCACTTTAATGGAATCCTTGCATTTCATCTGCCACTTGCGGTGTCATGCAATTGATAATTGAACCTCAAAGATTGACCTGCTTTCTATCAAAAAGTCTTAACTTGTAGCATATAAGGTTATAGCAAATTAAGTCAGTCACATACATATTTAAGAATCAAGACATTTGATAGCTTCCAGGTGCTCTGTAAGAGCAAAACTGTCATCTAGTTGAGTGTGTTTAAACCAGGATGAGAAGCACCAAAGTCTGCTGCTACTCCAGAAGACCACAGAAACCCCCCAAAACTGTCCAGGGTCAATGATAGTCCTTAACCAGGAGAGAAATCTGACTGTAGCAGACGAGTCAGCTCTTCCCACCCAAAGAAATGGAACCATGGGCAATCCTAAGTCCCAACTACTGTGAAGACTCCTCCGTTATAGACTACCAGTGTCCAGATCTCTGGAGCAAGCTTAGTGGTCACAAAGCCATTCTGTCTCCTTTGCATTGATTGGCAGTTGTAGAGTGTGAGGAGGGGGAAGATAAAAGAGGCCCTTCAGGGATCTCACTAACCGGGTATATATGGGACCTCTCCTCTCAGGTAACAAAGTCTGATTATTTGGACATGTCTTTGTTATAAATGGCCCCTGGTCGATTTATTCACCCAACAAACATTCTTTGAGCAACTCTTATGTACAGTCATTTTTTTAGATGCCAGGGATACAGCAGTGAACCAAACATCCCACTGTTATGGAGCTTACATCCTAGCAGAAAAAAAAATAGACAACAAATAATGTATGATAGGTCTTATGGAAAAAAGCAAGATGAGGGATAGATGGGCTTACTGTTGCATTTCGAGTAAGTTGTTCAGGGTAGGTTTCATTGTGCTGATATTTGAGCTATCTGTGAAGGAATCAAAGGAGCAATGCAGCTGTCTGGGGCCTGAGCATTCCAAGAAGAGAGCATAGCAAGTATAGAAGACCTGAGATAGACCCACTAAGGAGAAAGTGACAAGAAGTGTGGTGGCAGGCCCTTTAGTCCCAGCTACTTGGGAGACTGAGGCAGGAGATCTGGCAGATCTTGGGAGCCAGCGGAAGAGTTTGGCTTTTACTCAAGCTCAGAAGCCATTAGCAGGTTTTGAGCAAAAGAAGGACATGGTTAACTTCCATTTCAGATGGGTTGACCATATGTAAATGCTTCCCTTTTCAAGCTAAGTTGTGATCTGAATGGGTCAATAAATTAATGGTTACCCTATTTTTAGAAGATTTACTTTATTGTAAGTAAGGGTAGAAGCAAGGAGGCCAGTTGTTATAATTCAGACAGGAGATGAGAATGCCTTGGAACAGAATGGGGTCAGTAACAGTAGTGGGAAGTCTTCAGATTCTAGGTGTATTTTCATGCTAGTGCTGAGAGAATTTGCTAATGTACGCATGTGAAGTAGAAGACAAAGGGAGGACTTGAGGATAACTCTAAGACTTTTGACCTTAAGCACTGGAAAAGGAAGAATGGGTATAAGTATGTGTAGTGTGTGTGTGTTTATGTACATGTGGGCACATGTATGTTCCTAGGAGAATACTTCTCAATGGGTACTTAATATATCTGTAGTCACCACTCAACTTTTTACTGGAAGGAGAACTTGAAAACAAGACAAATTACCTGTTGAGTAGTTCAAATTTGAAATTGTTATGGGAAGACTAGACTAGAATGCCAAATGCATGTGATGTTAGAGCCTAATGAATGCGTGTTAGATTTAGGGATACTGAAAAGGAGAATTAGGCTTTTGAATCACTGGGGAGAAAGTATTAAGAATTAGTTTTAGAGCTGGGTGTGGTGGCTCACACCTGTAATCTCAGCACATTGGCAGGCCGAAGCAGTCGGATTACTTGAGGTTAGGAGTTCAAGACCAGCATGGCCAATATAGCAAGACCTCATCTCTAGTAAAAATACAAAAATTAGCCAGGCGTGGTGGCACTTGCCTGTAGTCCTAGCTACTCAGGAGGCTGAGGCACTAGAATCACCTGAACCCAGAAGGTGGAGGCGCCAGTGAGCTGAGATCACTGCACTCCAGCCTGGGCAACTGAGAAAGACTCTAAAAAAAAAAAAAAAAAAAAATTAAAAAAACAATTAATTTTAGTTCATAGTGATTTTGGATAAATGGATGGACACATGGGAAATGATCATAAGACTTCCTTGTAGGATGGCAAATAAGTATCAGAAAAAGCCTGAAAATTGGAATTGATGAAAGGGCTTCAGAGGGATAAAACCTTTATCATTCTGTTAGAGATAGTTACCCAGTCAGCTAACAACTATGTTTTAATTGCTCATCTGCCAAGCAGTGTGATAGGCTATATGAAAACAAAGAGTAAGGGAGGTAGAGGAGGAGGCTTACACTTTAATAGGAGGATAAATACCCCTTGCTCCCCAAAATACAATGTAGTGCAAGAATTGCTCGAATGGTCGTACATATAGAAAACAGTAGGAATGTGGATGAAGAGCCCATAAGCCTAATTTTGGTGTCAAGATGACTTTACAGATTAGGGTGAGATCTGAAGGTGAGAAGTTTGTCAGATGGACAACCAGAGGGAATGGCAGGTACAGATATGACCATTTATCACTGGAGTATAAACTTTGAAGCTAAAAGGAGGCAAATAGCAGAAGGTGAGGTTACTTATAAAGTAACCTTATAAAGTTACTTATAAAGAGACTTGTACTCCCACACAATAATAGTGGGAGACTTCAACATCAATATTAGACAGATCAGTGAGACAGAAAGTTACGGACTTGAACTCAGATCCGGAACAAGTGGACTTTATTAACATTTATAGAACTCTTCACTTTAAATACACAAAATATACCCTCTTATCAGTACCACATCACACCTATTTATAGGTTTAAATGAAATATTGGTTGGCTGCATGTTAATTATTTTCTTCCCTCTTTTTTTTTTTTTATGTCTCTATTATTAAACACAATTACAGGCATACCCATTTTTAGACTGCATTCTAGCCGGGGCAATAAAGCAACACCCCTTGTTCTCTCTCCCTCTTCCTCTTCCTCTTTCTTCCTCTCCTCCATTCTTTTTTTTTTTCTTTTCTTTTCTTTTTTTATTCTTTCTCTTTCTTTCTTTCTCTCTTTCTTCCTCTTAAAAAAAAAAAAGAAAAGAAAAGAAATGGAGTACAGTCCTGAGTGCTGGTCACATATTCCTTCCCGGCAATGCCCCTTTAAGTAGAGATGATATAATATGTGTTTCCTCTCCATGTTCCCATTAGGGAACATATCAGGGATTCTCAGACTCAGCACTGTTGACATTTGGGGCTGGATAGTTCTTTGCTGTGGGTGGGGGCTGTCTTGTGCATTGTAGGATATTCAGTAGCATCCCTTTCCTCAACCCACTAGATGCCAGTAGCATTCTCGTCGTTTGTAACAACCTAAAATGTCTCCAGACATTGCCAGATGTCCCTTGGGGGGTGGCAGTAAAATCCCTCTTGGTAGAGAACCACTGCCTTACCTCAGATTGAATGCCTAGTTCAAGTAGTTGTCCCTCAGTAATTTATCTTGGGTGATTTCTGCCACCCTAGTGCAGACCTTCCTCACTGTAGTTATTGCATGCTTTCCTGAAAGTAGTTTGTGTCTGTTTACTCTTCCACTTAGGATGACTAATCATCAGAAAGTTTAGCTGCTCTGTCACTCTGCTCATACATGCAGGAGGTTCCCTTTCTCTACCCTATAATTCCAAACTTCTTGTACAAGTACCCAAAGCCTTTTAGCACCTGGTCCCAACCTCTGACTTAACATCATTTCTCTGCCTTTTTGTATTCTCTTTTCTAGCCAAATTGGACCACCAATTTGGGGGCTCACTAAATGCTCCTGGCCTCCAGTTTTCTCATCCACTTGCTCTTTGTTTATATCGACTGTATCTGCAAAGCCAGCCATTCCCATTCCTAGCTACACTGTGAAATTGATTTTTCCAGCTCAAAGGCCACATTTTCAGTGAAGGCATACTTCCTCAGCTCCTCTCCCATTTTTACTCCAAATCATCTAATGATAGCACTTGTGCATCTTATTTTCCAGCCCTATGTCTATAAATAAGAGGTGTATCTATCTTCTTTGTATTCCTCATATTTCCAAACACCTTGTCTTAGACAAAATAAGTAGTATTTGAATGAGTGTAAGTTATCTTGAAGCAGAATTGTCAGAAACTGTGAAACTTTGTTGTCACACTGTTAAAAATACTTTTCTGAGAGATCAATTTTGATACTGTATAACACTGAAGACTTGCTTTTTTCTCTCTCTAGCCTGCCTATCAGAATCTGAGACAGCGTGTTGACAACTTTGTTGCAAATCATTTGGCAACTCACACATGGAGTCCCCATCTCAATAAGAACCAGCTAAGAAACAACATTAGACAACAAGTCCTCAAGTAAGTCTCAGAAAGAGTCTGGGCAGGTTTTAAAATGTCCTAACCTACTTTGCCTGAAAGCAGAGACATTACGTAGAAGTTTGCTCATCTAATGATGTTGACAATTCTACTAGATTTGGTGTGGCTATTTCGTGTGATGTAGCATAATTTTGGATTTAGGTCTAATTACTTCACATTTCCCTATACATTTTAACAGTCTGATTGTTCCTGTAGACCTTTGAAGGAAGGAAATAACAATATAACTTTGAAAAAATCTAGATATAATGTTAATAGATGATATACACAGTTGCCTTCACAAACCATTTTTCTTGACCCTAAGAGAGCAAGCAGGCTTTATTTTGTTCTTATTTTACAAATAAAGACATTAAAGATTACTGAAATGAAAATATTTTCTCTTGATTTGAGTTCATGTCAACTTTTAATACAGTGCCCCCCTCCCCGCTTTGCATTTTGCAATGACTTTTAACTCTGCTACTATGGATGATATAGCTCCACCACCACCCCCGCCCCCCGCCCAAAGTGTTTGGACCTATCAGAGCCATTCTGAGTGAACATAAGATAATGAGAATTAGAAGAACTGAAATATTTAGAGCATCCTTAGAAAACTAGATTTACAGTCTTCTACTTTTTAGGGGGCAGGGAGAAGGGGAGTCTCACTGTGTTGCCCAGGCCTGAATGCAGTGGCATGATCATAGCTTACTACAGCCTCAACCTCCTGGGCTCAAGCAGTCCTCCCAAGTCATCCTCCTGAGCACCCACATGCCCAGCTTATTGTTGTATTTTTTTGTAGAGACAGGGTCTCATTATGTTGCTCAGGCTGGTCTCCAACTCTAGGCTCAAGGGATCTTCCCTCCTTGGCTTCTCAAAGTTCTGGGATTATAGGCATGGGCCACCTCACCTGGCCACTACTTGTTCTTGAATGTAAATATTTGCAAAGACTAGAGGACCTTCTATCCCTGCTATACCCTCGAAAAGGGTGACTAAGTTATTTAAAGAGCATTCAGTCTCCCTGACAGGACAAGTATTTATGTTTAAGTACATCTTTGAGAATGAAGTATAGCTTTTAAACTGTTAAACAAATCTGTTTTATACCTGCCACCTCTTAATCTCCTTTTGTCCCATAGGAACCTCTCCAAAGCCTCTCTAGTCTGATAGTTTCAACCAACAGGAAGCCCCACAAATCAAAATTCACACCCTGACTGAAAGACAAACCTATTTAGCCACAGGTAATACTAGAAACCAGGAGCCTGGGGCTCAGACAGTATCACCTTGTGCATAAGAAAAGAGGGAAATTAACAATAGCTTTGTTGTTTACATTTTAAAGGATGTGTGAGGAACCTGTAAAAGAGTCCAGGTGAGATCAAAAGATGCCGTTAGAGGGCTGCATAATAATACCTGCTGGGAAAAGGTCAAAGCTGTTTCTAGAAAAAGTAGAAACAAAAGAGATCTGTTGGGTGGCAGGCCTGCTGCCTGTCCTTTCCACAAAGGCCTTCTGAGAACAATGACCAAAATAGCTTAGGACTAGGGGATCAGGGAGTGGAGGTAGGATATAGCACTCCTTCACACACGTTTATACAGAGCTCTACCGATTACGTGGTACTTTCATTCAATGATTTGCATAGCCACCTCTCTGTTCACAAATGATTGCATTGCTTTAAAAGCATATTTTTTTGGGCGTCTGGTATTCGTTTTCTTCATACATTGACAGTCAGATTGAAGGCAAACTTCCTGGTGCATTTACTTTTATAGCATACAAAATCTATAAGGTAAGGAGGCAGTCATTCTGTTCTTTTATGTAAGGGAACTAAACTCAGCCTTACACATGTGAAAATTAAGTACTTAAAATTACTGCGGTACCAGTGAGACATTGTGATCACAAAATCGTTTGGTGAGAGGTAAGGGGTTCTTGTGGCTGCATCAGAGATTAAATACTGGAGCAGTTTACCTTTGAGTAATGAGGACTCTCTTTTTCTGGAGACATTTTGAAAGAGCAAAGGCAGATGCCTTCTCTTGGATTATTTAGGCATTGCTTTTCCTGGGACATTTGTAAATTTTCTTCTAGCTATATTATTTATTTTTATTTTTAAGTGAACTATTTTCATTTCACTTCTGTAACATTTTATGATGCTGATAATAACATTTTAAAGTGATTATTTAGTTGTGTTCAATCTGAAGGTATAGGGATGGACTAGTCCCTATAAATAAATATAATTTCAAACAGTGTTTCATACATATGCTCTAAGACATAATTGACTCAGTTAGATTGAGCTATCTGCGGTTGCCATTTTGTGAGACAAAAATAGTCTAATACCAGCAATTTCAGATGGTTCAACTTAATAGCCGATCTGCTGACTCGGTAGGAGGGAAAATTTTATTCTACTTAAGCTTTTATTTATACAACAAAATCTGAAAATCCTAGATAACTGAATAATGATCTTGGCTAAACAGAATTTAAAAGGAAGACAAGGAAGTAATTTTAAGCAGAAAAGCGCCAGCTGTTGGCATTTTGGCTTTGCCCTTGACCTGGTGCTGCAGCTCCTCCCCACTTGGGTGAGGCAGTTATGGCCCCTACGTGCAGTATGATAATTAGTAGTGGACTCCATTTTTCTGTAAGATCGGAGCTGACCTCTGTGTGAGAAAGGACTAAAGTAGAAGTATTTTGTTTGTTTGCAGGACAAGAGGCTAGAATATAGGCAAACAGAAAGAGACTGAAGCAATAATTTGGGAGTGGCTAGTTTAATTTTTGTGTGTGTGTATCTTATTGTACCTTCAAACCTTTTTAAGATTGCTTTTTTAAATATCTTTTCTACCCATTACATTTTAAATACACCTCTAAGATGTAACAATATTTGCAGGATTTGCATTTTTTTTTTTTAAATCTTAGAACTTTAAAAAGCAGGTAACCTACTTTGTGCTGAGTTGGCTCATTTTTCTCTTTGGCCCACATAAGTAGAACTGTAGTTTCGCAAGGCGACAGGGTGCCTCCAGAAATGAAAATCTGTTCCATCCCGCACTCCAGATGGAGCTACACTCAGAAATAGCGTTAGTAAAGTGTAAGGAAAGATGGCTTCTCACCCATTCCATAGAGAGAAACTGAGGCTTAGAAGCTAGAAGTGACCAGCACTTTGATCTTCCAGCACTCTCCTGGGTATTTTGACTCCTCCACTTCTTTTTTTTAGGAAGAAACAAGATTTAATTGTGTTTCTTAAAATAAATTCATGTCCTCGTGTTTTACTCAGATGCCTTTGTGTGGAAGCACATGTCACAGATTGTTGTCCTCATCACTCTTTTGTCTCTTGTATATGATATTTCGTCAACTCCGTGTATCTTCCTTCCCCTTCTCTTCTGTAGATATCAAGACTCGACTCAAATGTCTTTTCCTTCATAAAGCACTCCTTAATTATCTTGGACATATCTAATAATTTCTTATTCCTCCCTTTTCCTACAGTGCATTATGTATACTAGTGCCTGTCAGCTCATGTCTTAATTGTTTGTGTCTGCCTCCCCAACCAGAACAGGACCAGGTCTAATTTGTAGCCATGCAGTGGCCGCCATAGTGCCTGTTACATAGAAGACACTTTTATAACATAATTGTTGAATGAATAAATCATGCAGTTTTTATAGCAGGAAGATAATAAAAAGAAGGCCAGAAGTCTTGTTTTTCTAATTTTTTTCCTCTGAAGTTTTTCTTCTTTTATTTTGTAATTTGATGAAATTATCCTTTGTGTGTGTTCTTTGTTTTTTTCTGGGGACTCTAATGCTTATAAAAAGCTTACTTTTTTAAAAAAAAAAAGTTGTGGAGTCCATAGGTTTATTTTATACCCAGAACTCAGCTTTTTAGTGAGCATATTCCTGTATGCCATGAGCAGAGTAGGGGTGAGATAAGCATCACCTGTATACTGGATCCTGGGTGGTGTACTGTGTCTAGTTCTAAGGGTGTTCTGTTTCATCTGTTTCAGCATTTCCACTAGTGACACAGTGGTAAAAAAGTTTACAGACTTTTATATTATGGTATATCTAAATGCCGCTATAGCATGAAACTTACTTTCCATTGTCTATGTATATCCAAGTAAATGGATTAAGACAATTTAAGGATGGATGGATGGATGGGTAGACAGACAGACAGGTGGATAATAGATAGATACATAGATAGATAGATAGATAGATAGATAGATAGATAGAGTTTTATTTTAAAGTAATCAATGCAAATAATACAATATTATTGCTTTACCTTTCCATAAATTATCTTGTGTTGCAGATCAGGAATGTTGGAGTCTGGTATTGACCGAATTATTTCTCAGGTTGTGGATCCAAAGATCAACCACACATTCAGACCTCAGGTGGAGAAAGCTGTGCATGAGTTTTTGGCCACACTAAATCACAAAGAGGAAGCAAGTGGCAACACAGCTCCTGATGATGAGAAACCAGACTCTTCCCTTATTACACAAGGTGCTTTGCTTTTACTCTTAGTCAGTTCCATTGTTTTTCTTCTTGAACTGAATATCAAGCTAGGGATATTTGGTTCTTTAAAATATTTCTTTATTTGGCTATTCCAGTGAAACTGTACTTACTTTAAATATCACCTAAACTCCTTAATTGCCATAACATTTCCTTGTTTAGATTAATAAAAATAGTAAGCATTTTATTAATAGAGTGTGTGTGAGTGAGCATAATAGAAGGAATATCTAAAATACTTAGAGAAAATAGTCTTTTGCTAGGAAATAGACAATTCTCAGATTTGCATGGTGCCCTTCCTAAAATAGCATATTAGAGAGGTAGATAATTCAGAATATGGTATATACTATTACTGGTACCTGAAACTTTAAAAGAATACACGGATGGTCTGCACAGCATATGCATCATATAAAGATGACAATGGATAGGGTATTGATGCAGGAGAGGTATTTTCCTTCTGATTAAATTTATTCTAAAGCATCTCTTTTCCTTTAAGGTGTTCCTGCTCCTGGGCCCAGTGCTAATGTAGCCAATGATGCCATGTCGATTTTGGAAACCATAACTTCTCTTAACCAAGAAGCCAGTGCTGCTAGGGCTTCAACAGAAACATCAAATGCCAAGACCAGTGAGAGAGCATCAAAAAAACTTCCATCTCAGCCAACCACTGATGCTAGTACTGACAAAGAAAGAACTTCAGAGGACATGACTGATAAAGAAAAATCTACAACTGACTCTGGAGGTGAAGGACTGGAAACAGCCCTGAAGCCTGAAGAGTTTAGCGACCTCCCCTGTCCAGTTGAAGAAATTAAAAATTACACAAAAGAACATAATAATTTAATTCTGCTAAATAAGGATATTCAACAGGAAAGCAGTGAGCAAAAAAATAAATCAACAGACAAAGGTGAAAAGAAGCCAGACAGCAATGAGAAAGAAAGAAAGAAGGAAAAGAAGGAAAAGACTGAAAAGAAATTTGATCACTCAAGAAAGAGTGAAGATATACAAAAAGTTAAAGATGAAAAACAAGCAAAGGAAAAAGAAATAGAGAGCTTAAAACTTCCTTCAGAAAAGAACAGTAATAAAGCTAAAACCGTTGAAGGGACCAAAGAAGGTATATAAAAACTTGCAAACATCTACAAAGTTTAAGGAACAAAGAGTATCTATTTTGGGATCAGGGAAGCATCAAATTTGCCTTCACATTTTAATAAGTTTATTTAATACTTGTATTTCAAAACATTGGAAACTTACATCCCCTTTGCTTACGGAGAAAAGCAATAAACATTTGTGTTTTTCTTTTCTACACTAATATATCTGTTGACAGAGTAAATTAACAGAGAAAGTAGGAATTTATAATGTCATATAATTTATTCACATACATTATTTTAAGCAACTTAATTCATAGTTGCATGTCCTAATCTTTAAAATATTGGGTAGTAAATACTTCAGTTACTTAAAATTCATTTTTTATTATACATTGTAAATTAATATTTTAGTTATTTTTACAGAAGTCTACTTTGCCTTTGTATTTTCTGTAAACCATTCTGCCTTATTTGATAGTTTGACATATACTTAAAGCAGAAAATTTTAAATGTAATTTAGTAATTGAGCTCTGAGTATGTTCTCATAATAAGGTGATTTTTTTCTGTATTTTGTTTTCCTCTTGAAGATTTCTCTTTGATAGACTCTGATATGGATGGACTTACAGACATCACTGTTAGCTCTGTCCATACCAGTGACCTTTCATCTTTTGAAGAAGATACTGAGGAGGAAGTTGTAATGTCTGATAGCATGGAAGAAGGAGAGATTACGTCAGATGGTAAAGCATTTTACTTAATAATGCTTCTGAAACATCCTGTTGAGCATTATTTGTGTATTCTGATGCCTATATCCTGAAAGACAGTGTGGTGTAGTAGCAAGAACATGGGACTTTGTAGTTGGAAGATTTGTTTCTGAGTCCCAGCTGCAAAATTTTATGTCTGAGCAAGCTTGGTAAGTTACTAAATCTCAACAACCCTTGGTTCTTCATTCCTTAACTTTATTCCCTGGTATAATTATTAATTTAAATTTTAGAGGAGGTAATATTTATGAAGATGCTTTTTATTTGTGTGTGTCACATTTGGAGGCATCATATTCCACAACACTGCCCTCAATTATGGTACCAGTTGCAAGTTCAGGGTTCCCCAAGACCACCTTTAGATTTGATAATTTGCTAGACGGTCTCATAGAACTTACTGGAAGGTGGTATACTCAGTTATGGTTGACTGCAGTTAAGGTACTCATATTAAAATCAGCCAAAGGAAGAGGCATATAGGGCAGAGTCCAGGAAAGTTTCAAACAGTAGCTTCCAACTGTCCCCCTTGAGTTACTTCCTCTGCATTGATGTCTGACAGCATACGCAGAATATTGCCAACCAGGGAAGTTCACCAGAGCATTGGAATCCAAACTTCTTACCAAGGCTCCAGCATGTAGTCAGAGTTGGCTGCCCACCTGGCTGATCTGTCTCTACCCCCTCTAGAGGTCAAGCTCATACATACTCCATGACCCAACGCTTCTGACCTTAAATCATATTGTTAGACTATTTAGCTTGACTCAAGAGCCTTTAGCACTCTGAAACACTGCAGTCGGGCATGCATTCCAGAGGCTTGTAGATTACCTCCCAGAAGCTAATACTAAAGGCCAGACCTCTCTGGACAAGACTGAATTCTTTATAATACAATTTGTTTTTCAGAAAACCGCCCCTGAGCACTTCCTATCTTCTAGGCACTGCTAAGGACATTCCATGTAATAACTACTGTAGTCCTCAGAACAACCCCAGGAAGTCGATACAGGAGGGGAAACAAAGTCACAGAGAGACCGTATCTTGTCCAGTCATGCACCTCATGAGCACCAGTGCAGATTTCAAACCCGAGTCTATGTGTCTTACCAATATCTTATGCTGCTCTTTACCACATGATTAAATTCTGTTTATGACTATTAATTTAGGAGTAATAAAAATACTGAGTTTTAATTGTAATTGCCTGTAGACAGCATCTTATAAATTTGTGGCCAGCTTTCAGATAGGGTACCTAGAGAAAATAGTAGAAGAGAAAAAGTAGCAGCTTTTAATACTGTAGATGTATTCTGCAGTCCTTCTCATTTTTTTTCTTTATTTTCTTCAATTTTTTTACTAAAAAACGTAGCAGCAGCACTTCCTAATTGTCATATCTGTCCTCATGAGGTCAGTTCTGTATTACCTGTTTAGGAAGAGTGCTCCCCATCCTGTGAACACTCCACTTTCTCTACCCTAACTAAAATTAATTATTGATGCCTTTTTGGGTCTTCTGAAGTTTTTTTCCTGGATAAGACCAGATTTTATATGTATGGGATTTAAAAAGTTAGAAGAAGGTGGTTATTTTAAGAGTACTATGTGGTAGGAAATGAAAACCTTGTTTACTTTTTTTTCTTGATCTGTTGAAGCGAAACAAATTACCTTTCCATTATTGATTCCCACCTCTTCCCTAAATGAGAAATTTAGAGGTGGTCATTAAAATCTCAAGTTTACTTTAAAGTACAGCTTCCAGTGGATTTGTTCAACCTAGCAATGATAAAGCTTCTTATCAAGTCCAGTGACAAATAAGAATTATTTGTCAAGAGAACACTGAAGGGTAGTGGAGGCTGTTAGGCTGAGATAGCTCCAGTGCCTTGGGTTCCTGCATAGGCAGATTGAAGCCCAGTCTAAACAGTAAAACAAAATTTAAGCTTAGCTCGTCAGAAATCACCAATTAACCTCTAACTAGGGACTTTCCACCAGATCTTAAGGCAAATAAGGCACACACCTAGCTGTAGCCAGTCAGTCACGTATTTCCTCTGCTTTTATGTTCAGCCTGTAAAAGCCCTCTGCTTGTGCTGCCAAAGTAGAGCTCTCAGACCTCTCCTGATTCTGTGTGATGCCAGATTCATGGATTATTCTTTGCTCCAAAAAACTGTTAAATTTAATTTGTCTGAAGTTTTTCGTTTAACAGCGTAAGTAACTATGTCTAATTTTTCCTTGTCTCATTTATGTGTGAGAAGCTGATAAGATATAAAAATATGAATTATAGCTTTTGAAAAAGTCAGTTTCTGAAATGTTCACATCCTGATATTTCCCCTTTTGGACCTCCTATTGATCTTGCCTACGCTCCTTGTACAGCATCATGTTGATTTTATGCTCATTCACAGACATACTCCTCTTTATATTAACTTTCTTACAGATGAAGAGAACAACAAACAGAATAAAACAAAAACTCAAACTAGTGATTCTAGTGAAGGAAAAACAAAAAGTGTACGGCATGCTTATGTACATAAGCCATATCTTTACTCCAAGTACTATAGTGATTCTGATGATGAGCTTACTGTGGAACAACGACGACAGTCTATTGTAAGTCCCCTTTGTTCTGCTGTTTTAACCTAGTCTGTGTGTGGGGTGCTGGTGTGCATGTAAAGCAGAGAGATACAGGCTTTGCCTTCAGGAACCTTGTCATTTAGCTAGGTAGAGTAGATAAAACATGTGACAGAGATGTTTGTGTCATTATTACTAATAAAAGTGAATATCCCTTATCCAAAATGGGTAGAACCAGAGGTGTTTCAAATTTTGGATTTTTTCACAATTTGGGATATTTGCATATACGTAGTGAAAAGTCTTAGGGATGGAACGCAAGTCTAAACATGAAATTCATTTGTGTTTTTTATATACCTATGCACATAGCCTGAAGATTATTCTCTACAATGTTTTTAATAATTTGGTGCATGGAACAAAGTTTTGACCACATTTTGACTGCCACTAGTCACCTGAAGTCAGGTGTGGAATTTTCCACCTGTGACAGATGTCAGTGCTCAAAGAGTTCAGATTTTCAGATGAGGGCTGGTCAACCTGTAGTAGTGAAACTGGTAACAACCTAAATATTTCACATATGGAAATGTTTGAATCCAGTGTAGATCCAGTCATGCGAAGATAAGGTATGCAGCTATTAACATGCAATTGAGATGGACATGCTATCCACCTATTTCTTGGATTCAAAAATATTTCCAATTATAAAATATACCCCTGAATTAATAACAGCTTTTTAAAGAAAATTACTACCGTGTTGTTACATATGTATGTTAGTTTTAAGATAGCTTACAATTTCAGAAACATTAAAATATGAAAAGTTGTAAAATATGAAAAGTTCAGAACCAGAAAATCTTGTTACATAGGAAAATGATTTCAAGAAACTACCTCAAAATGCTAGTAGTAGTGACTTGCCTTCCCTCCAGGCTTATCTCTTGAAAAAGTTACATGGTTAGAAGTTATGTACCTGCTTAGATTTTTGGCACTCCAGGCCAGAAAAGGGTAGTGGGAGTAGACAATGATTGTGAATTCTTTCTGCTTTAAAAGACAACAGCTGCAAGTTCCAAGTCCAAAGCTTGGCTCCCAAGAGTATAACCAGCAAGTCATATGTGTTGTAGAACTAGCTATCACTTTAATCTTTATTTAAACTGTTTTCTATAAGAATAGTTGAAAAGACCTTATATACTTGATGTTCATAGATATTTTCACAGCTATCTTTTTAATAGAAACAACCAGTTTATTTAATCACTTTTTCCCAAAGCAATACCTTTACCATCCTTTAAACTAATGACATTCTTTTAGAGTAATGGCCCATTTTAACATCTGTTTCTTTTATTCTGGTAGCTTCCAGATTGAAACATACACATACATACGTGTGTATACACACAGATAAATGTGTGTATATATATGTAGTGTTTGCGTACTTTTTCAGAGCCCATTAATTTGTAAGCATATCTGAAGGGTATACTAAAACTTTTAAAAAAATACAGTTTTTCAGCATGTTTTGCCTTTGCCTAATAATCTGTTAGGATATTTTGTGATTTTAGGCTAAAGAAAAAGAGGAGAGGCTTTTAAGAAGGCAAATTAATAGAGAGAAACTTGAAGAAAAACGAAAACAGAAAGCAGAAAAGACAAAGTGTTCAAAAACCAAGAGTCAAGGTATAGATGTTAACTTTTAATAAACTGTCTTTTATATTTCATTATTTTCCAGGTACTCTCATATTACTTATGAGATCTAAATATAAGATAAAATGATCTGTTCTCAAATGTTGAAAATTTCCTTATATTTTAATCTCGTGATTAATCATCTTAATTATATTGCTAAATCTAAATTAAACCTTTTACCAGATACCAGCTTATGCAACTCATTTGTTAGCAGTTTATTTTTCCATAATGATTGAATTATCACTGGAAGTTAGATTGTTAACATATGAGTAATCAAGCCTTGCTGGTCATTAATGAAATTAATCTATGCTTATGTTAACTAAAATGTCAAACATTTACCTGGAATATTACCTTGAACAAAATTGTATTCCCTCTAGGCACCAATCCAATGTAATAAGCGAATTCAAATTCACACGTACAGGCACTTATGTGATTATTTGAAATAGGAAAGATAAGACTTCTTCATCCATAATACTATGTCTATTCCAGCACAACTTAAGAATATTAAAGCCAAACTTTAACAATAATTAGAAAAATCTTAATGAAAAGTAAATATTACTCTGTTTATAAAACTCTTTTCTGAAATACATTTTATTGATTACTTCTTTTCTAGGCAAGAGTAGTGTGGACTTAGAAGAGTCATCAACTAAGAGTTTGGAACCCAAAGCCCCCAGAATTAAAGAAGTCCTTAAAGAACGGAAAGTTTTAGAGAAAAAAGTAGCCCTAAGCAAAAAGAGAAAAAAAGATTCAAGGTACATATTTTACATATTTTATCTGGTCATGTTTCCCTTATAACACACCCCTGGGGTGCTTTCAGAAGAGAGGCATTGAAGTGTCGGTAAAGAGTTGTACTTTAGATGTGTATGTTACTGCATGTTTATGGAGGACCTTAGGGTTTCATCTTTAGTATCATAATGTTAATATCTGTAACATTTCTCAGTAGTGTATCTTAATCTTTTTGGGGGGGGTCCCAGATGTTTTTGATAATTTGATGAGAGCTTTAGACCCTCTCCCCTGAAAAATGTACATATATAATCTAACAATTACCCCTAGAGTTTCAGAGTTTATGGATCCTCTAGAAGTTCTCTGGAAGTATTCTTCTTGTTGGTGTTCGGTAACCACTTATTTACAATTATTATTTCCAGTCTTTGCATGCAGTTATTTTTACCAGTATTCCGTCATTCTCCCCCAATCCAGAATCTGAGCCAGATTCCTTGTTAACACTACATTATCATTGTTAACTTTTTAAGAGTTAGAAAGCTAAAGAGACTCTTGAGGGTAGCTGTGAAGTCATGTGAGCCATGGGCTACAATTTTGCTACTCCATCAAGCTGTATTTATGTAAATTTATCACAGACTTCAAGATACCTGAATTGATAATTTGTAGAACTTGGTAAGAGTAGTAAGCTCTCAGATTTCTTACCGTTACTACATCTCATCCTTATTGATCTGAATACATAAGACTGCCCTGTTTACTCAAAAGGTAGTAATTTCAAAGTATAATTATAGCCCCTAAAACATTCATCTTTAAGCAACAAATTAGCAATTTTTGTTTTAGCTGTACTTTCCTTTAGCACCAAGAACAGTTCATGCCATATTTGGGATTGTGCTCTCCTTTGTTGACTAAGAATTGATAGGATTTAAATTGAAATATAACAAGTCTCCATTTGTGGATCAAGTGTATAAATTATAGGAAAAGGCTGGACATGGTGGCTCAAGCTTTTAATCCCAGCACTTTGGGAGGCAGAGGCAGGTAGATCACATGAGGTCAGGAGTTCAAGACCAGCCTGACCAACATGTTGAAACCCTGTGTCTACTAAAAATATAAAATTAGCCAAGTGTGGTGGCGCATGCCTGTAATCCAGCTACTTGGGAGGCTGAGGCAGGAGAATTACTTGAACTCAGAAGCGGAGATTGCAGTGAGGCAAGATCGTGCCATTGCACTCCATCCTGGGCAGCAAGAGCAAGACTCTGCTCAAAAAAATAATAATAATAAAATCAACAAAAATTATAGTAAAGGAAAGCTTTTTTACTTTTTTCAACCTTCCTGAAAAATTTTTACATTTGACTCACACTTTATATTTGACTCTTTCCCCTTAGGAATGTTGAAGAGAGCTCCAAAAAGAAACAGCAATCTGAAGAAGATTCCAAAGAAACCCTTAAAACAAGTGAGGTATGTCTTAATAAAACCTCGTTTCAAATGCTCTTTGTTAGATATAGACTGTTTAGTCCTTTAGAGTAAAACTTAGAATGTAATTTGACTTTTTTCAAGCAAAATAAAAAATCACTTACATTCACCATTTTGAAATCCCATTTTGTTATGTCCCAAATTCCCCATTTTGTTGAGTTGATTTATATATTTACTTTTATCTAGGTTATAGCTACTTTTCTTCTCTTTTCCCATTTCTCACAATTGCAGTAACAAAATTGCCAGTAATAACAAAAAAGGAAAAAGGGAGGATAAAGTTAAAATCTAAAATCCCTCCACTATAACAGATTATCCATTTTATTCCCCTTTATTCCTTGTCCACAGGTCCACATAATTTTTTAGACTAGAAGTAACCTGGCAAACTGTTTTTAACATTTTACTCATTTTATGTTACCTTTTAGGCTTCCTAATTATTTAATGATTGTGTAATGTTACATTTAACAGGTATACCATAATTTATTTAAGCATGTGCCTATATTTTAGCACTTAGGTTGTTTCCAAGATTTGATCATTTTAAACAGTAAAAATGATGTATAATGTTTTCTTCCCTGTTCAGGATTATTTTCGTGAGACAAACTTTTGCTTTCACTGGTTTAAAATTCTTCTTTACAAAGCCACATTACCTATAGTTCTGTAGCTAAAATATCTTAATATTTCCAGAGGGAAAAAGCAGTAATTTAATGATTATTTGTTCATTATTAGCAAACGTAAATTTAATTTATTTATTCAGAAATTAAAGGCTTATTTAGAAGTAGATAGTGATGGTTTAATGACATATATTTAATATGTTTAACTTTTATGATAAATTTCTATAAGAAATTATCTCATAAAATTGTATTCACATTGTTTAGAATTAGTTTTTGATTGCAAAATTAGGTTGAGGCAAACTCTTGTTAGTTCTTTGAGGAATTTAATTTTAGGCTATTTATGAAGGTCTTGTTATGTAATGGACTCTATTATTAGTAGAAGTACATTAATCTTTGTGTTGGAATTTAAGGAGATGCAGTGTTAAACTGACTTAGAGACACAAAGGTCTGTCTAAGAACTTTGGCCCATTATTTGCCTAAGAATAATTATAGCTAGTAGTCAGTGAGTCTTTATTGAAGTGAATTTAGTCAACATCCACTCATTAATATTAATCATCCACTTAGTGCCAAATCACAGGGCAGGGAGGAAGGTTTAGATGCTATTGTCTCTCAGTATCCTTCCTTGAATACATAAACATATACATATGTTATATATGATATGGTTACTGTAAGTTATTGTGTACATTTGAAGCTTCATGTGTAGAATGTTGTACAAGTAGCCTAAATCCATGAGGTTGCCATACATAATTCAGGTTTCTAAATTAAAATATAGGAAATGTATATTTCAGCATACAGTTTTTAAATTGCCTTCATGTATTATGTTTTATAATGGAAAGACCATTGGACTGTCATTTATTCAGCTTATATTTATTATCAAGTACTGTGTGTTAGTGAGCTCTAGTGATGCAGAATTGAAGAATGAATGTATAGACAAATCAGTGCCTGTAATATACTGGAAGGAGTATTAGACTTGGAATGAAATAATCTAAACTAATTTCTAACACACCTACTGTGGCCTGGGTGTAAAGTTACGGAATCATGCTGAGCTTCAATTTCCTGATGTTTTAATGGCATATTTTTGAGTATTTAACTCTATTTTATGATAAATCTCTATGAGAAATAATCTAATAAAATTGTGTTCATATTGTTTAGAATTTTTTTTATTGTAAAATGTGGTCGATGCAAACTCCTGTTAGTTTATTGAGGAATTTAACTGTTTAAAATCAACTCAACAATGCCTATTTTTTAAATCAGGGAAGGTTTTGACGCCTACACAGACTGCTTGCATGAATTAAGTGAGATGTTACATATGTGACAGCACTTAACATATTAAGTACACCCAAATGTTACATTTGAATCTAAAAATTGATTTTGGTATTTCTCATATTTTAACCTTTGTTTCCTCCAGCATTGTGAAAAGGAAAAGATGTCTTCTTCAAAGGAGCTGAAGCATGTTCATGCAAAAAGTGAACCAAGTAAACCTGCCCGGAGACTTTCAGAGTCTTTGCATGTAGTTGATGAAAACAAAAATGAATCCAAAATAGAAAGAGAACATAAAAGACGGACATCTACCCCTGTTGTGATGGAGGGGGCACAGGAAGAGACTGACACAAGAGATGTAAAAAGGCAAGTAGAACGCTCAGAAATTTGCACCGAAGAGCCCCAGAAACAGAAAAGCACACTTAAAAATGAAAAGCATCTAAAGAAAGATGATTCTGAAATACCACATTTGAAAAGCCTGCTTAAGAAAGAGGTGAAATCCTCCAAGGAGAAGACTGAAAGAGAGAAAACTCCATCAGAAGACAAATTGTCTATGAAACATAAATATAAAGGTGATTGTATGCATAAAACAGGTGATGAGACTGAACTTCACTCTTCTGAGAAAGGTTTAAAAGCAGAGGAAAATAATCAGAAGCAAAGTCAACAAACAAAGCTTTCTTCAGATGATAAAGCCGAACGAAAAAGTAAACATAGGAATGAAAGGAAATTATCAGTATTAGGCAAAGATGGAAAACCAGTTTCTGAATATATTATAAAAACAGATGAGAATGTTCGCAAAGAAAACAACAAAAAAGAGAGACGCTTGTCAGCTGAAAAAACTAAGGCAGAGCACAAGTCCAGAAGATCAAGTGATTCTAAAATTCAGAAAGATTCTCTGAGTTCCAAGCAACATGGTGTTACATTACAAAGAAGAAGTGAAAGTTATTCAGAAGATAAGTGTGATATGGACTCTACTAACATGGATAGTAACTTGAAACCAGAAGAGGTTGTTCACAAGGAGAAACGACGAACAAAGAGCTTGTTAGAGGAGAAACTTACGTTGAAGTCTAAATCAAAAAGTCAAGGCAAACAGTTAAAAGTTGTAGAAACAGAATTACAAGAAGGTGTCACAAAACAGTCAGCCACTCCAAAACCAGACAAGGAGAAGAACACAGAAGAGAATGACTCAGAAAAACAGCGAAAGTCTAAAGTTGAAGACAAACCTTTTGAAGAAACTGGTGTTGAACCTATGTTAGAGACTGCTTCTTCTTCAGCACATAGTACACAGAAAGATTCTAGTCATAGAGCCAGGTTACCATTAGGAAAGGAGAAATATAAGAGTGATAAAGACTCCACTTCCACCAGGCTTGAGAGAAAGTTGTCAGATGGACACAAAAGCAGAAGCTTGAAGCATAGTAGTAAAGACATAAAAAAGAAGGAAGAAAATAAATCAGATGACAAGGATAGTAAAGAAGTTGACAGTAATCATGAAAAGGCCAGAGGTAATAGTTCAGCCATGGAAAAGAAATTAAGTAAAAGGTTGTGTGAAAACCGTAGGGGGAGCTTATCACAAGAAATGACCAAAGGAGAAGAAAAATTAGCAGCAAATACTTTGAGCACTCCCAGCAGCTCTTCCCTTCAGAGACCAAAAAAGAGTGGTGATACGACATTGATCCCTGAACAAGAGCCAATGGAAATTGATTCTGAGCCAGGCATTGAAAATGTGTTTGAAGTATCTAAAACCCAAGACAACAGCAATGATAATTCTCAGCAAGACATTGACTCTGAAAATATGAAACAAAAAATGGTTGCCACAGTTTTAAAGGATGAATTAAGAACTTGCACAGCAGATTCAAAAACAACAGCTCCAGCTTGTAAGTCAGGCCGAGGAACAGGAGTTAATAGTAATTCTGAAAAGCATTTCGACCACAGAAGTAGCCTGACCAAGAAAATGCATTTCCAGAGTGCTGTGTCCAAACTGAATCCTGGGGAGAAAGAACCCATTCATAGAGGAACTGATGACGTGAATATAGATTATGAAACTGTTCACAGAGTGTTACCAAGTGTCCCATCAGAAAATGACAGGGTACAGAATAATTTGAAAAACACAGCCAAACCCACTGAAGAATGTGTTGCTCAAGGAGATGTTGTTCCTGAACATTCCGCAAATTTAGACTCTTCTCCATCCTTAAGTTCAGTGACTGTTGTGCCTCTGAGAGAATCTTGTGATCCTGATGTAATTCCCCTCTTTGACAAAAGAACTGTTTTAGAAGGTGGCACAGCCAGCACTTCCCCTGTGGATCACTCTGCTCTCCCTAACCAAAGTCTGACTGTTAAGGAATCAGAAGTCCTTAAGACAAGTGACAGCAAAGAAGGTGTTGACAGTTTCACAGTAGATACACCAGCGAAAGCAAGCATCTCTAGCAAAAGACACATTCCAGAAGGTCACCAGGCTACTTTATTGGATGGTAAACAAGGAAAGATAATCATGCCTCTTGGAAGCAAGTTAATGGGCATGATTGTGGAAAATGAGAATGTTACCAAAGAAGATGGCTTAGTAGACGTGGCCAAGAAAGAAAGTGACTTAAATGCAGAGCCCAATTTAAAGCAGACAGTTAAAGCAACAGTAGAGAATGACAAGAAGGATGGCAGTGCTGTTGATCATCCTGTAGGCATAAGTACAGAAAAATATGCTGAAACTGTCAAACTTAAGCATAAAAGAGGCCTAGGCAAAGTAAAAGACATATCTATTGATGTTGAAAGAAGGAATGAGAACAGTGAGGTAGACACCAGTGCTGGAAGTGGCTCTGCACCCCCCGTTTTACAGCAAAGGAATGGACAAACTGAGGATGTGGCAACTGGACCTGGGAGAGCAGAAAAGACTTCCATTGCCACTAGTACAGAAGGGAAGAACAAAGATGTCACCTTAAGTCCAGTGAAGGCTGGGGCTGCCACAACCACTTCTTTGGAAACAAGAGAGAATGAAGTGGCTTTGCCCTGCACCAGCATTGAGGCAGACGAAGGCCTCATAATAGGAATACATTCCAGAAATAATCCTCCTCGTGTTGGTGCAGAAGCCAGTGAGTGCACTGTTTTTGCTGCAGCCGAAGAAGGTGGGGCTGTTGTCACAGCAGGATTTGCTGAAAGTGAAACCTTCCTCACAAGCACTAAGGAAGGAGATAGTGGGGAGTGCGCTGTGGCTGAGTCTGAGGACAGAGCAGCAGACCTACTGGCTATTCATGCAGTTAAAATCGAAGCCAATGTAAATAGCGTTGTGACAGAGGAAAAGGATGATGCTGTAACCAGTGCAGGCTCTGAAGAAAAATGTGATGGTTCTTCAAGTAGAGACTCAGAAATTGTTGAAGGAACTATTACTTTTATTAGTGAAGTTGAAAGTGATGGAGCAGTTACAAGTGCTGGGACAGAAATAAGAGCAGGATCTATAAGCAGTGAAGAGGTGGATGGCTCCCAGGGAAATATGATGAGAATGGGTCCCAAAAAAGAAACAGAGGGCACTGTGACATGTACAGGAGCAGAAGGCAGAAGTGATAACTTTGTGATCTGCTCAGTAACAGGAGCAGAGTCCCAGGGGGAACACATGGTTACAGGTGCAGGTGTTGTCCTGGTAGATAATGATGCACCACCAGGAACAAGCGTCAGCCAAGAAGGAGATGGTTCTGTGAATGATGGTACAGAAGGCGAGAGTGCAGTTACCAGCACGGGGATAACAGAAGATGGAGAAGGGCCAGCAAGTTGCACAGGTTCAGAAGATAGCAGCGAAGGCTTTGCTATGAGTTCTGAATCAGAAGAAAATGGAGAGATTGCAATGGACAGCACAGTAGCCAAAGAATGCACTAATGTACCATTAGTTGCTGCTGGTCCTTGTGATGATGAAGGCATTGTGACTAGCACAGGTGCAAAAGAGGAAGATGAGGAAGGGGAGGGTGTTGTGACTAGTACTGGAAGAGGAAATGAAATTGGGCATGCTTCAACTTGCACAGGGATAGAAGAAAGTGAAGGAGTATTGATTTATGAAAGTGTAGAAGGGGACAGTCAGATTGGTACTGTGGTAGAGCATGTGGAAGCTGAGGCTGGAGCTGCCATCATGAATGCAAATGAAAATAATGTTGACAGCATGAGTGGTACAGAGAAAGAAAGTAAAGACACAGATATCTGCTCCAGTGCAAAAGGCATTGTGGAAAGCAGTGTGACCAGTGCAGTCTCTGGAAAGGATGAAGTGACACCAATTCCAGGAGGTTGTGAGGGACCTATGACTAGTGCTGCCTCTGATCAGAGTGACAGTCAGCTTGAAAAAGTTGAAGATATCACTATTTCCACTGGCCTGGTGGGGGGTAGTTATGATGTTCTTGTATCTGGTGAAGTCCCAGAATGTGAAGTTGCTCACACATCACCAAGTGAAAAAGAAGATGAGGGCATCATCACCTCTGTAGAAAATGAAGAGTGTGATGGCCTTATGGCGACTACAGCCAGTGATGATATTACCAACCAAAATAGCGTAGCTGGGGGTAAAAGTCAAGGTAAAGGCTTAATGATTTCCACCAGTACCACAAATGATTACACCCCTCACATAAGCGCCATTATAGATGTAGAAGGAGGTCACTCGACTGCTCTGAGAACTGAAGAAAATATGGAAGGTACCAGAGTAAGCACAGAAGAATTTGAGGCCCCCATGCCCAGTGCAGTCTCAGGAGGTGACAGCCAGCTCACTGCCAGCAGAAAAGAAGAGAAAGATGAGTGTGCCATGATTTCCACAAGCATAAGGGAAGAGTTTGAAGTGCCTATCTCTAGTGCAACGACCATGAAGTGTGCTGAAAGTCTGCAGCCAGTTACTGCCGCAATGGAAGAAAGGACTACAGGTCCAGTCTTGATAAGCACCGCCGACTTTGAGGGGCCTATGCCCAGTGCACCCCCAGAAGCTGAAAGTCCTCTTGCCTCCACCAGCAAAGAGGAAAAGGATGAATGTGCTCTCATTTCCACTAGCATAGCAGAAGAGTGTGAGGCTTCTGTTTCCAGTGTGGTTGTTGAAAGTGAAAATGAGCGAGCTGGTACAGTCATGGAAGAAAAAGACGGGAGTGCTATCATCTCTACGAGCTCGGTGGAAGACTGTGAGGGCCCAGTGTCCAGTGCTGTCCCTCAGGAGGAAGGCCACCCCTCAGTCACACCAGCAGAAGAGATGGGTGACACTGCCATGATTTCCACAAGCACCTCTGAAGGGCGTGAAGCAGTCATGATTGGTGCTGTACTCCAGGATGAAGATCAGCTCACCATCACAAGAGTGGAAGACTTGAGTGATGCTGCCATCATCTCCACCAGCACAGCAGAATGTGTGCCAATTTCTGCCAGCATCAGCAGACATGAAGAGAATCAGCCAACTGCAGACAACCCAGAAGGAAACAGTGACTTGTCAGCCACAAAAGTGAGCAAGCACAAGGTCCCCATGCCCAGCCTAATTGCTGAGAATGACTGCCAGTGTCCTGGGCCATTCAAGGGAGGCAAAGAACTGGGTCCCATGATGGCAGTGAGCACTGAGCAGAGGCAAAATGGGCTATCAGTCCAAACCCCTTCTGCAGGGCAAGGCCATCCAAGCACTGTTTGTGCAGAAGGAGAAGAGAAGCATGGCAAGGAGTGCCCTGAAATAGGACCATTTGCAGGAAGAGAGCAGAAAGAGAGCACTTTACACCTCATAAATGCAGAAGAGAAGAATGTATTGTTGAACTTGGTTACAGAGACAGCAGCAGGCAGCAGCACAGCAAGTTGTTCAGCAGGTAGGGGCTTACAAGGGAGTGCTAACTCACCTGCCCACCCAAGAGGCACGGAACAGACGTCTGGGCAGACAGCTCAGGATCCCTCTGTTAGTGTTCACTATTTGGCAGCAGTAAATACCGGTGCTAATGCTGATGACATGCCACCTGTCCAAGGCACCACAGTTGAGCATTCCTTTCTCCCTCCTGAGCAGCAGGGGCCTGAAGATAACTTGAAAACCAGTACCACCAAATGTATTACTGGCCAAGAATCACAAATTGCTCCTTCCCACACAGTGATCCTTCCAGCTACCTACAGCGTAGCTCTGTTGGCTCCTAAATGTGAGCAGGACTTAGCTATAAAGAGTGATTATAGTGGCAAATGGACTGATCAAGCATCTGCTGAGAAAACAGGAGATGATAACAGCACAAGGAAATCATTCCACGAGGAAGGAGACTTAACGGCTACTTTGTCTTCTGAAGAAAATGTGTGTGACATAGGTGAGAATCTGTACGTAATTGCAAATTTTGACATCTTACAAAGATGATTGTACAGCAGAGTGCATTTAGGACACTTTCAAAAGATGATTCTGGTTCCAGAAAGATAAATATCTACAAATTTTTTTCTTGTATCATAATGTTGCAAAATAATTCTCGTCAAACTTGAAGGTCAAGCTTTTCTAAAAGATACTTGTGTTTAAAAGTTTAAAACCTTTGGCCCATTTCTCCTGTGTGGGGAGGAGTAAAAGCAGGAGGCTGAGACCTGGGAAGTCCATGTGTTATTTACATGACTGCTACAACTTACTAAACCACTTTGATCTACAGGCTTCTTGTCAGTCAAAATGAAGAGTACCCTACCACAACCCAAAGAAAGCAATATGTTTTTTTTTACCATCCTCATTTTACAAATAAGAAAATAGAGTTAGGAAATTTCAATAACTTTCATGGTCCTTGGGTGCCTCTTAGAACAACAACAAAAAAAGCTTCTGAGCCTCCATTTCTTGTATAAAATGTGGATAATAAGGTGGGATCATAGTACAAAGGCAAACATGATTCCAGCCCTTATCTCATTATAATATCTTTGAAGTATTTGTTCATTCAGTCTGCTGGTTCCTTTGAATCAAGGGAGCACATTATTAACTGAGCTTATTTTTCAGATAAAATGAGTTCGTTTCTAGTTTAGCATATATTCGAATGAGAAAGGAAACATTTTTCCCTGCTGACAGATTTTGGACAGTTCTAGTCTTTTAGAAATAACTTTCAAAGATATTTTCTCAGTCATTTCCTATACCATCCAGCTTCACATACTTTATACCAGATACCAGGATCTGGGGATGCAAGGATAAATCCTCAGGAGAAAAGTGAGCAGTGACACTTTAAAGTATGACAGTTGCATAGAATGGAATTAAGCACAGAATGCTGTAAGAAGTCAAAGGGTACCCATGGGCTGGACTTGAAGGGGCAGAGGAATTCTTTTCCACTCTGGTGTCCTAGACTTTTAACTGAAACAGACCTTAGCCATCATGTAACCCCGCGTCAGGAAGCTGAGGCCAATAGATTTAGTCTTGCTCATTATAGAGACTTAGGAGACTTTAAGAATTGCTCCAAGGGTTGAAATAAGTAACTTTACAAGTTTCTATTGAATTTAGCCTAGAGTAAATTGAATGCTCCAGAAGTTTCTGTGATTCAGTCATTCAGTCATTGCTATAATTACTCATCCCTCCTTTTTTTCTGAATAAGCAAAAATAGAAGGGTTTCTACAGAACCTTCCATACAATCTACAGGATATGAGAAAGAGGTAAGACTAGAGTAGAATTCACTCTCTATAGCTGAGAAAATTTTATTTTTGTCTAACTCACAGTTTTTTAACTTTCTGCTCAATTTTGCTGTGCTTAGTATAAAGCAAGTAAAGTGAATCTGTTCATAAATCACCTTTACTGAGAATAGACCTTAATGACTCAGAATATTTTTTATGGACAAACTTGATAGCGATCACTGCAGAAAAATACTTGGAAACAGATGTCTGCACAAATAATACTTTTATCATTCTTTCTGGGCAGCCATCCTAGTTTGCAAACAAGAATTTCACTCACCCAAAATGAGCAAATGATCCCTGCCTTTCATCCAGATCCTTTTTATACATACGCCTTTTGATCCTTTTCTACGGACAGCAAAATAAACCAGAAAAGAAAGGTGGCACAGCCTGTCATAACCACATTATATTATCCATGACTTTTTGACCTTGGATGTATTTTACAAGCAAATTCTTAAATTGTACTAATGGCTTGAATTTCATTAGGCAATGAAGAGTCTCCATTGAATGTTTTGGGAGGATTGGAACTGAAAGCTGACTTGAAAATGGAGGTATGGCTTATAATTCAGCTGTGCTGAACTGAAAGTGATTAAATACTGTTTCATCTTATGTGGTACATAGAGTCTGTTCTCATTGGACTTAGGACATTTAGTGTTGTTATTTCTATATCCTGTGGGAAGAAAAAGCTAAGAACCTCAATAACCTTAGTAAATAGTGCCATCATCAGTTCTGTTTACTCAAGCCAGAAACACAAGAGTCATCCTCAGTTTCTCTGTCATCCCACATTTAATCTATCGCCATTTCTTACAGGTTCCATTTCCAAAATACAACATGAGTCCATCTACTTCTGTTTCTGCAGTCACCACCCTAGGCCAAGCCACTACTTCATAGCACCTCCATTAGGCTTTATTTCACTCCAGCCGTCCTCTAGTGTGATTCACACAGCCCTGCAGGTAGTCTTTGGAAACATAACTTAGGCCCTGTCATTGCTCTGCCTAAAATTGGTGGTGGCTTCCCATCATACTTAGAATAAAATCTGCTTTTTTTAAAAACATGGCTTGGGTACTTTATGCAATTTAGGCTCCATATCCCCTTTCTAGCCTGTTCTCAAGGCACCATCCAAGTATGTATGACAAGACAGCAGTGAACATGGGAAGAAAACAACTTGCCCAACAGGAGCAATGGGCAGGTAGACAGGAGGGTTTGCAAGGAGGACACTGGAATAGAGTTTTGAAAGTAGAGTGGAAATTTCCCAGAAGAAAGAAAAAGAGCCTTTCAAGCAAAGAGTGTTGTGTTCTAGACCCGGAGATAGGAGGGCACGTGGTATGTCTCAGGCACTGCAGTGGTACATGATGAGCTGTGGTGAGACTTAAGCCTGGAAGGGAGTGGGAGCCCATCAGGAAGAGTCTTGTGTGGTATGCTGAGTTGGGGTTTTGCTTTTAAAGCAATAGAAGACCCATTGATGGATGAAAAATGAGATTAGATTGATTTCTTAATTTGCTTTGTTTTTAAAGGCTGATGTATTTATTTTTAAAGTTCTGTGTACTCTTGAAAGTAGACTTTTATATTGTTTGAAGATGCTGGAGTTTTTTGTTTAATTCACTCGAGGTTAGTCTTCTTGTAAAAAACCCCAGTTAACTTATTTTTATGGTGCTTTGGATTTTTTAGGCTTATGTGCCTTCAGAGGAAGAGAAACATCGTAAAATTTTGGTACCACCAGAAAGTCTGTGTGGGGGAAAGCCAAGTGGAATAGGTAAGCTCCTTAGAGTGGTTGTTCACATTGTTTTTGATTGTTCCTTGCATATGGTTTTACCTTTCTAAACACCAGTAGCTGATGCATAGTAATATACAGGCTATATTAATATGCCTCTCGCTGTTTTAAAAGAATTCGGGGAATTCTTTACTATTATATTTTTAACATATACTTTTTCTACTGAAATGTCAATCAACATTATGTAGGGTAATTGTTTAAATCTGATTATTTCCAAATAATAATGCAAAACGAAAGTTGTTTTGGAGCAAATGCTTGCTCTAACCCCAAAATGTTTCTCCATACCCCTAGCCTGCCGCCAGACGCTATAGCAGCTCATTTCCAAAAGGTTAATCTGAGCCTAAGGGCTCACTTTAAACCATTTGCTCTTGTCTCTTGCTCTGGCTTTTGCCCCAGTGACTGCACAGAAACTGCTCTCAGCTTATATAAACTTTTCTCAGTCTCTGTGCAACAGTCTTTATTGCGGACTACAGATTTTAAGGGAGAGCCCCAGTGTCAGAAAGGGATAATGGCAGGAGCTCTTAAACGTTTTGGTCTCAAGGACCAAAAGATTACAGAAAAATTACCAAAAACCCGAGATTTTGTTATATGGCTTATACGTGTTGACATTTGCTAAATAAGAAATTAAAATTGAGAAAAGTAAATGTTAAGTCACTATTATTCAATATAATTAACTATTGTAAGTTAACTCTTTTTTCATGAAAAATAGCAATATTTTCCAAAACAACACAATTAAGTGATAAAAGCGAAATTGCGTTGCATTTTTGCAAATCCTTTTAAGTCTGGCTTAATAGGAAACAGCTGTTTCTCATATCTGTTTCCACATTCAATCCTGTTGCTATTTATTGTTTTGGTTGAAGTATATGAAGAAAATTCAACATTACAGATAGATGGTTGGGTTTTAAGCCTTTTCAGATAATTATGGGTACTTCATGGCCTCTGGAATATTACATTGAGCACTCACGTGTCTGTAAGACAAATAATGTTAGTTTGGCCCTTGTGGATTTCTTGATGGAAAGCCTCAGGAATTCCTGGGAGGCTGGAACATACTGGCTTAAGAAAATAGAAATGAGAACTGTGATAGTGAGGAATTATTTCTAGTTTGTATTGCAAACATGATTGTGTATTTTCTTCTGATTCCTACAATATTTTTTTTAAGTACTAGTAACTATAGAGTATGTGGCCAAATTTAAGCCAGTTCTCTCTTTTTTCCCACAATGTTAAAATGTCCACGCAAGTCAGATGGAATAAACAGGGTGATTTTGGTTGTAAATACGTATAACAGAAACTTCTATAAGTATTTGCTTAAAGAGACTTTGTTAGCTTACAAAACTGAAAAATTTAGGTAAAGCATAATCCAAGAGGATGCAGATAGCTCCAAAGACACGTCTGGTAGAAACTCCATTTTATATCTTCTTCCTCATCCCCTGAATAAGGATCATTGCTTTCTCATTCATAGCCTCTATTTTTAGCTTTGGCTTACCATTCCTGGCCAAAATTCTGAGACTTTTTCTGATTTAGTATAAGTACATATGTCTACCCTAAGCTAATTACTGTGACCAGACGAATATAGCTTACTATTAGAAATAAGTCAAGTGTTCTGTTCCTGGATCCACATGGTATTCCAGACAACAGTCTGGGCTCTTGGGGAAGGTGCCAGTATTGTCTGCTGTAGTCAGATTGGCTCTTTAAATTAGTTCCCTGACAAACATCATTAAGTCTGCTACTTATGAGTACAGGGAAATAAACATGGTGGTGACTGATGGAGATACGTCATTCACTGAAAAGAACGTGCAAATAAGCAGGGTACTATAATAAAGATATGAACTTGACTGTGAGAGTCAGCTTCTCTGAGGTAGGGCCTCAGGGAAGACTTGTATTGGCTAAATCAACCTCTTCCCCACTCCCTATCTTTTAATTACAGAAAGTAAGATATACAGAAATGCATAAAAAGTTCCCCACTCTCTATGAGTAACCACCTTCAGTACAATTACATATTTTAAACAAAAATAAAGTTATGTTTCTATTTTTCTAGATTTTTTTTACTCAACCATATATTGCAGGCATCCATTATTATTTTGTTAGCATATACAGATCCACTTTCTTTTTTTTAATAGCTAAGTAATCATAATACCAGTTTTATATCTTTTAGTAGTTTCAGGCTTTTTACTATTATAGAGCTGCAACAAACTTCCATAATGTACATCACTACATGTGTTTTACCACGTATTTCCATAAAATTGCATTGGGGGAGGGAGGTCAAAGACTATATGGGTTGAGTATCCCTAATCCAAAATGCTTGGGATCAGAAGTGTTTTGGATTTCAGATTCTTAGGTTTTTGGAATATGTGTATTACACCTCATTGAGCATCCCGTATCTAAAAATTCAAAATCTGAAAGTCCCAATGAGCCTTTCCTTTGTGAGTCATGTTGGCACTCAAAGAATTTGAGATTTTGGAGCATTTCAGATTTCTCATTTTGGATTTGAGATGCTCAACCTGTATAAGTTCTGAATTTTTATAAGTACTTGTTACTCGTTTGGGGCTAAATATTGAATGATGAGTAGGTGTGCATTAGGTGTACAAGGCAAAGAGAAGGGCAGTTGGTGTGGAGTGATTCAGATTCAATGAATAGTGCATGTAAATCCTCAGCCATGACTATCTGGGGAGGTGTGGGGAGTGGGAGCAGTTGAGGACCTTCTTACATAAAGCCATCTGAAAGGGTCTCAGAAGACATGTAAGAAGTGGCAGCCAGTCCTAGAAGACCACACTAAGACTTGGTAAGTCATTTATGCTGACAGGTTAAAACCCTGAAGATGACTAATCTATTCAAAACTTGGACAGATACATTAATTAAAATGTGCACGGGTGTTTTATACTACAAATAATTGACGTCTCATTTGTTAATTGTCAGGAAGCTAACATTTTTGGGTTCTGAAGTCCTTTGTTCCCACAGTTATTTTTCAGATAGCTTTACTGTGTTTAGGTACAGTTCAGTAAGAGATCTACTTACGTAAAAGGAAGTTGTTTAAAAGAAAAATGTGTGTTCTGTCATTGTTGAGTAAAAACAGTAGACTTTGTACTTCATGTTTCCAAAGAATATAAACAGACCATTGCTGTTTGAGGGGATAGGATCTAACTTTTCATTTGATGGCATTATTTTAAATGAACCTGTGTTATACTGCAGCTTAACAGCTACATTACGGTCTTTTACTTTTTTTCTAAGCTTCAGATCACCAACATAGTTAAATCACCATAGTGATTTAATGTACCACTGCCATTATTATAAAAATGCAGGCAACATTAATTTCTGTTGTCTAGTACTTTCTGGTAGTACAACATGGATTGATTGTGGGAAATAACTGGTCTGAATTTTATAATTTATGAAGGCAACTAAGCCACTTGGTGACATAGCCCTTCTTACCTATCTTAAAAATCTTCAAACTAGTTTCTCTACATTTCAGAAACATTATTCAGTTTCTTTACATCTCATTTTTGGTTTTGAACAGCTGAACTCCAGAGGGAGCCTTTGTTGGTGAATGAATCACTAAATGTAAGTTACTGTAATGGTTTTGATTTTTGTGGTTATTGGATTTTTTATTTTATTTTATTTTTTTGAGAGCTAGTGAGGAGGAGACATCTAGTAAAGGGGTTGCCTGTTTATTTCTGTAGATGCCATGAGGCATTTGGTAGTGTGCTCTTCATTTGAGTTCAGCATTCTGAAAGCAGCTTTTACTCGCTCTTTTCCATGTTCACCTATGCCACTGATGAAGAACTCTGAACTTTGTATTGTTTATTGTTATAATGGAATTGAAAATTGGATTTTGATATCATAAATCCTGATACTATAGATAAAATTTTTAATTTGACAATTAAATTTCACTTTATCTTTTTAAAAAGCTTTTCTTAAGATACTAACCTGTAACTGCTATGTGTACTATTTTTTCCCAGATGTGGCTCTCATAATCCCTTTTGTGCTTAAAAGAGTCTTGTTTTTCGTACTTTCTGTCTAAATGTATTTATAAGGAATCTTGTATTGTACCAGGAGTGAACATTTTGTAAAATGTTTCCAAATCTGCAGACAATTGCATTCTTTCCAATGCCCCAAGAGGAACTGGGGTACTGTCAGTGAATCGTGGGATCAGAGCATCCTCATCATCGAGCACCCTGTTTTCTAGCTGTAAACTCATACAACATATGCTGAATAAGAAGAAAGAGAAAAGTACCACTTGTTGTAGTTCAAGTTTGCCATCCAAGAGTTAAAAAAGATTATAACTAGGCACAGTGGCATGGCCTATAGTCCCAGCTACGGAGGACATTGAGGTGGGAGGATCACTTGAGCCCGGGAGTTTGGATCCGGCCTGGGGAACATAGCAAGACCCTGTCTCTCTAGTAATGAATTTCTTTTAATAAAATAAATTTTAAAGGTTAAAAAGATTTTAAATGGGGTTGAATCTTACAAAGTCAGCTGGCATGTTCTCCATCCTACCTCAGTCCCGAGTCCTACCAGCAGCTGTCTTTTCCCCAGTTGAGCATAAATGTCCTTTCCAAATGTGTACAAAAGTCTATAGCATGGACTTAGGGTATTGTAGGATATTCTGAGGCTTTCCACTTAGTTTAAAAAAAATAGTAGAATTGATAAGATTTGCCAATTAAGAAATCTTATTACAGAATCCTATAGAGTTTTTAAAGAAAAAAGAAAATCATGCAGGATTTGGATGGGAAGGGAAATTTATGAAATTCAGAAAATGTTTCTCGTATTTCTTCTTACTCTTTGCCATTTGCTGCTTTAAAGACAGACAGAATAAGCACAATAATTTGTTAAACTGAAACTTTTTCAAAAAGATGTTGCATGCTTTTGAGCTTCTGGGTGAAATTAAAAAGAATGTGTACCCCAATTCCTTTTGGCATTTGTACAAACGGCAAGGCTATATAAACTACTTTCTCTCCTCTCTCTTTCTTTTTGTCTTTAAATTTGTTGTGAGACTATCCATAAATATTTTTTATATTGTATATTTAGGTTGAAAATTCAGGCTTCAGAACAAATGAAGAAATTCATGGCAAATCTTATAACAAAGGAGGTAAGTTAATGAATTTCATAATCATAGTTTTAATGTTAATTATAGTTACCGTTTATTGAGTACAGTCTACATACCAGGCCTTGTGTTAATTATTTTACAAATTTTCTCTCATTTAATTCATATGATTCAGTAAAGTGATGGTTAACAGCATCACTCCTACAGTTGAGGAAAACGAGGCTTAGACCAGGTGACTTATTCCAGGTCATACAGCTTGTAAGTGATATCATGCTTTAAATAGCTGCTAGAACTTTGCCATTAACCTCTCAGTTGACTCAAACCAACATGAATACAAAATGCATAGTCCCCTGGGATTGCAAGTACCCAACTGTGAAATGTGTTAACTTCTGACCGGCAGTTTCAGGATGATAGCATATCAAGGATGTCACATTAATGTGGGTCATCTCCTAGGGATGAGATCTGGTGGCCACACAACCTGTGCAGGCTGCCAACTCTGGACAGATAATTCCGTTCTCAAATTATCTGAACATAGAATTTTCTTGATGCCTACTAATTTTGTTAATTTCCTATTGAAAGAGTAGGGAAAGAGGTTTATTTACTTATACAGTTATTTTTATAACATATACCATATTTCAAACAAAAGATAAACAGGCATGTGCCCCATAACCTAGTTTTGCCCTATCTTAAAATTTAGTATATTTGCTTCACATGTCTTTTAAGAAATATTACAGTTAGAGTAGAATTCCCATTTACCCCTTCCCAATCCCAATCTCTTTCCCTGTAATCCTACTCCAAAAGGAACCCTATTCTGTATTAGTTGTGTCCATAAACAATATGTAACACATGTTGCCTGCTTTAGGGGAATGGCCTAATATTACATAAACCCTCCCCACCTTATTTGCCCATTCAGCAGCGTTCTGAGATTTTGTCCTGTTGATTTGTATTAATTCTAATTATTTCAATTGCTTTTGAATATACCACAGTTCGTATTTTCTGCTTCTTTTTTTTTTTTTTTGAGACGGAGTTTCGCTCTTGTTACCCAGGCTGGAGTGCAATGGCGCGATCTCGGCTCACCGCAACCTCCGCCTCTTGGGTTCAGGCAATTCTCCTGCCTCAGCCTCCTGAGTAGCTGGGATTACAGGCACGCGCCACCATGCCCAGCTAATTTTTTGTAGTTTTAGTAGAGACGGGGTTTCACCGTGTTGACCAGGATGGTCTCGATCTCTTGACCTCGTGATCCACCTGCCTCGGCCTCCCAAAGTGCTGGGATTATAGGCGTGAGCCACCACGCCCGGCCCTTTTCTGCTTCTTTTGTACATTAGTTTGCGCATTTAGGTATTTTGAAACTTTTCCCAGTTACAAAGAGTGCTACTGTGTATGTTCTCATACCTTTCCCAGTGCATATGTAGTATACTTGTATTTCTAGGTGTGGAATTGCTCAGTTATAGGCACCTCTTCAACTTTACTGCATGTACTAAATTGACCCTAGGTGGCGTACCAGTTGTCTCTCCACACCGTCTCCCCTATTTGGTATTGTTTGACTGGTGAATGTTTGTTAGCCTGATGATTATGATGCAGTAATTTATTTCTTAATACTGTGTTCCTACACAAACTGGGAGGAAGGGCCTTGAAGCCTTCTGTGTAAAGTCCAGTGTTGTTACCCAAGACATGTTACTGCTCTCGTTGAACCCCATTCACTCACATCTACAAATGGAAAAAAGATAACGTAACTGATAGAGTTGTGTGGACAATCCCACCAAAAATCATTTGTGAAATATCTACCACAATACTTTGTACATAACTCCTACTCAATAAAGTTACTAACTCGGTTTTCTCCCAGCCCCCCGACACACACCTAAAATAAGTATTGGAATAGAAAAATATTTAAGATTTTTTTGCTTTTTTCTATTTACTACTCAGAAATACCCAGTGGTGGAAAAGACAGCACAGAAGCCGTAGACAGTCACAGTGTTGAAGCAGATCCTAAAGAGGTGTGTTTTAGTAAACTGAAGTGTTTGATATTTTATATATAACATTTGCACTGTGCACAAAGAAGGGCTTTAGAAAGGCTCTACTGCTTTGTAGAAATTAAATATTAAGTGGGTATATTAAGTGTTCCACATGTCACTTTTATCTATATATGCCCTTTCCATGTTTAGGCAATTTGGCAGTTCCGGGGACTGTTTGGAGGTGCCCATGTTGTACATTCAGAATGTTTTTTATGGACTACCTTTCATCAAGTATAAGAAGTCCATTGTTAATGAGCCACTAAGACAGTAGAAAAATACTACTAATTATGACATGCCATCAGTTGTAAGATATATATAGGCTGACTCCAGAGATAGTGAAATGGAAATTCTTTTAAATCATGTGTTTTAGAATTATCAAAATATAGTATGTAGTGAGAAACAGATTTACATGTTTTATATAAATTTACATTCAAATCCAGAAAAGAGACTAAAGCTTACAAAATTAGTCTAATCCAAATCTAAATATCAAGTGTTCTAGATTTTTTAAAATTTATATATCAACTTATTCCAAAGGTTAGAAACTAATATCATGTGCCCCCATTTCAGTTTATTTGAATCAAGATTCTGTGGACTTTAATATGGTCATTCTTAATTCCAGGTTGAAGAGGAAGAAAGGCATATGCCTAAAAGAAAAAGGAAGAAGCACTATCCCTCTTCAGAAGATGAACTGGGTATTTATATATGTTTCTATTTTAGACATCTTTGAAAATTATATTTTTATATCCAAAAGAGTAAGCCAAAAACAGAATTTTTTTTTTTTTTTTTTTTTTTTTTTGAGACGGAGTTTCGCTCTTGTTACCCAGGCTGGAGTGCAATGGCGCGATCTCGGCTCACCACAACCTCCGCCTCCTGGGTTCAGGCAATTCTCCTGCCTCAGCTTCCTGAGTAGCTGGGATTACAGGCACGCACCACCATGCCCAGCTAATTTTTTGTAGTTTTAGTAGAGACGGGGTTTCACCGTGTTGACCAGGATGGTCTCGATCTCTTGACCTCGTGATCCACCCGCCTCGGCCTCCCAAAGTGCTGGGATTATAGGTGTGAGCCACCGCGCCCAGCCTCAGAATTTTTAATGATAGTAACTGTCTACTTCACAAGTCTTGAGGCTAATTTGTTTCTAGACTGGCTTGATACCTCCAGGGTTCTTTCTGGACCTCAGTCTAGAAACTAGATTGTTTCCTGCAGAAAACCCAACCCTGGGATCTCAGACAAAGCCAAGCTTTCTCTGGAACCACACCCTGGAGCCCAGCCAGATGCCACTAACAGTCTGCATTTTATATCATAAGCGGGTGCCCTACAGGGCTAGGGAAGCACATTAGTCTAGGTGCTGCTAACAGCTCTTCTGGGCTTCATAATGTTGATTTTGTCATGGTCTGTAATAGTGCTATCTGGTAGAACTGCAGTGATAGAAGTGTTCTATGTTTATTTTGTCTAGTATAGAAGCTACTATCCACATGTCACTGTTGAGCACTTGAAAGTGGTCAGTGGAAACGAAAGACTGAATTTTTAATTGTTTTTTATTTTAATTTTATATTTCAGTAGCCACATGTAGCTAGTGACTCATGTTAAACTGCACAGTGACCTTTAATACTTGACACAAAGGAGAAATTCAATACTTATTGAATGAATACATGAGAAAAAATGAAGAGTTAAATATATTATTTGGTAACAATTTATTGAGTTCCTAATGTGTTCAAGTACATGGTCTCAATTACTAAGCTATACCTCTTAGGTGGTAACTCATTTAGAAAGTTAAAGTATCTCTGGGAACTATATACACTAAGCCCTTCCCATAGAACCCACCACTTCGTTGGTATCTCATGAATATGTGGGGATTTTTGTATTTTGTTTTATTTTTTACTTTGCCAGGGCGAAAGGCAAGTGTTCAGTACTAAAAGCACATGATATTATAAATATAGAGTAACTTTTGACTTCTCTGTATCACAGGCCTAAGAAAGAAGGCTCAAACAGTATTAAAATAGAACTATGTATTTCATTTTTCATTTAGCTTTTGTTCCTTTGTGATTCTGTCTGAACTGATTTACAGATGATAATCCAGATGTCCTGGATTCCAGAATAGAAACAGCACAAAGGCAGTGTTCTGAAACTGAGCCACATGACACAAAGGTATTTTTTCCACATGTTAATTTTAAGTTTTGGGCAGGGGTCGGGAGGCCTAATTACAGCATTGTGAATACTTATTATAATATTTTTTTTCATTTTAGTATCCCTCTTTATGTGTCTCTAATAATTTATTATAAAAGGTGTATATTTTTTAATATCCTTCCAAAGATCAAATGTTGCACTTATAATTCATAAACTGCAAGATTGTCTAACTATCACAATCATTGCTTAGGTTTTTGTTCAATAGTATTATTGACTTTTTAAGGTTTCTAAATGCTTTCTTTCAGAGTATAATGTGCCAAATATATTTGTACCAAAATATTGAAATACAGTTATATATATTACTTTCAATGTCAATACTCTGCTCTCTAGCTTACCTCCTGTATTAGTCTGTTCTCATGCTGCTAATAAAGACATACCCGAGACTGGGTAATTTATGAAGGAAAGAGGTTTAATTGACTCAAAGTTCCACATGGCTGGGGAGGCCTCACGCTTATGGTGGAAGGCAAAGGAGAAGCAAAGTCACATCTTACATAGTGACAGGCAAGAGGGCATATACAGGGGAAATCCCCTTTACAAAAGCTTCAGATCCCATGAAGACTTATACACTGTCCGGGGAACAGCACAGGACAAACCTGCCCCCATGATTCAGTTACCTCCCACCGCATCCCTCCCACTACAAGTGGGGATTATGGGACCTGTAATTCAAAATGAGATTTGAGTGGGGTCACAGCCAAACCATATCACCTCCTGCCTCTAAAATCTGAGTACTCTAAGGATTGACCTCACCCATTGCCTTTTTTCGTGTAGTCTTATTTTCATCTTATGACTCACAGAAGCTCCTCACAAATTTTTATTTGTGCTCTGCCCTCTCTTTTATTGTAGGCTCAGATTTTTTCATTCCCATTAGATACCTCTTCTTGGCTGTTCTTCCATGTCTGAGACTCAGTACTCTAAAATTTCTCATTGTATGAACCAGTTCCATCTCCTCCTCTCTCTTTCCCTAATTTATATTTTTATAAATTGTTCAACACCTTATTCCAAAAGTATTTAAGTTCAGTTATGAGAATACTTGAGCTGACTTCCAGTTCTCTAAAATCACACTTTAGTCTCTTTTTTTCCCCAGTAACGAATTAACTAAATAAAAAGTAGTAGGAAAGGATTTTGTAGCCAAAGAGGGAAAATGGCATATGGTCATGAATTTCAGTTGTTTGTGACCAAAGGAGGAAACAGGCTCGTACACTATCCCTCTCCCTGCCCTGTCCAAAATAAAAAATTGTGAGACAATACTTCTAAATTTGAAGAAAAGCAGATTGAAAGGGTATCTTTTTATTTTCTCTTATTTCATGATTTTTTCATGTTAAATTTAAATAATCTAATTTAACTTTTCATTAAGCAGTTTTATATACACAGTATTTTCAGTTACTACAAAAGAATCTTTTCTTACATGGAAAGCTGTCTGCAATGGCATTTATTTAATATCATGTTAATATTAGTAATTTTTGGACAGTATGTTGGGAGTGATTTCATCATTCCTGTTATAGTTTTCTGTGTAGCAAATATGTGCCATTTTATGAAAAGCAATAAAGTCATTATTCTAAAATTTGTGTAGTAAGACCAAAAGAAGACCCAAATTGAGTAAGTGAAAAATCCCAGGCACTGGAAAAATAAAAGGAAGTAAAAAGTGAGTTGCATGCATGTCATCGGGATCTGATTAAGTGCTTACAGGACTGAATGTTGGCCCTGACAGAGCCAGCTCAAAAACAGAAATGCAGTTCATCCAATGGTTTGAAGACTTTTACACAGGACATCTTCAGCCCACTATATGAAACAGATACAAGTGTAGATGTTCTGGCCGAAATGAGGGAGAAGACCCCAAAAACTTCTGTCTGTTCCTAAACCTTATCCAACACACACACCCAAATACACATACACACACACATGCTTTCTCCCTCTCACACACATACACATACATACACACTGTCTCTCTCATACACACACAGAGCCCTTGAAGAGGTTCTGAACTGAAAATGGCAGTGCAGCATGAGTGTCTCAGTGTGAAGTCTCAGTGTTGATGTGTTGATAAGGTCAGAGCAAATAGGTTTCTCCTTGGCTTTCCCAAATTGGTTGACCTTCCATCCTCGAAATCAGCGCTCTCCCAATTGGATATATGACAGGTCATCAAGATGTGAGCAGAAATGGTAGAACCACTATTTATATATGCCTTTTATCTAAAACTCTTAAAAATTAAGCTCAGCTGGGCGCGGTGGCTCACGCCTGTAATCCCAGCACTTTGGGAGGTCGAGGCAGGTGGATCACGAGGTCAAGAGATCGAGACCATCCTGGTCAACATGGTGAAACCCTGTCTCTACAAAAAATACAAAAAATCAGCTGGGCATGGTGGCGCGTGCCTGTAGTCCCAGCTACTTAGGAGGCTGAGGCAGGAGAATTGCCTGAACCCAGGAGGCGGAGGTTGCGGTGAGCCGAGATCACGCCATTGCACTCCAGCCTGGGTAACGAGCGAAACTCCGTCTCAAAAAAAAAAAAAAAAAAAAAAAAATTAAGCTCTACTAATATTTACTCTGTAGATTGGCCCTGGTACCATCACTGAAAGTGAGCTCACCTTTGACATTACCTATGAGTCATGTATTGTAATTACGTGTCCTGGACCTAGTTATATCGTACTGTCAAAGTACCTTAAGGGAAGCTGGGGGTCACACGACACAGAGGACTTTAGAATGAGCCCCTCACTTGTTTGTTTCGTATTTTCTGACTTAATACTTTACAGATGCTCAACTAAATGAATTTGCAGAGTTTGTTAACCTTATTTTAATTGAATTGACCCTTCCAAAACAGACACTAGCTTGACTTCTGCAAAAATAGCCACAACAAAAAACCCCATAAGACAAAGACAATATTTGTAATGCAAGCACAAATAATAAAAGAAATGTCTGAGCTGATTCTTCTTTTACTAGGAAGTAACAGAAGCTCTGTGTCATCCTTATTGTTAGGTAAAAAAGAATGAAGATCTAAACATATCTCAAGTGAGGTAGGCCAGAAATTCCAGTGTTTCAGGAGACTGTGAAATGTGGATTTGCTTTCTATCCACCCCCTCCAAATCCCTGAAAGGCTATATCAAAACCCAGTGACATTGAATGCCTCCCAGTAGGGAAGTTAGGGGTGAGGGCATTTCATTATAGACCCCTCTAAATTTTGAACCTTGAGAATATATTTCTATTCAAAAATAAGTAAAATTAAAACTAATAGAAATTAGGATTTACATTGCAGTTGTTTATAATGGGCCATGAAAGTAAAAGTAAAGCTTTAGTTTCCCGCTTCATCTCGATCTTATTCTACTTTACGTGTTTTTGTTTATATATTATATTAATATTATAGTATCAATGTTTTGGTACTTCACACCGAGTACTTTCTTGTCACTAAGGGGGAATAATTCATTGCTGAAAGATCACTGCTCCAAGTCAGCCCATCTGGATACCCAGAAATTCTCCTGGGCACCTTCCAAATTATTGCTCCCCTACATCCCTCCCCTCCACCACTCCACAAAGAAAAATATCTGTTGCCAGTATCTGTCCATTCTTTCTTCGGAGTTTGTCTTGAAAAGACAAAATCCAAGCAGAGCAAGAAGAGCAATTTCTATTTTGCAGGAAAGAAAATGGCCTTGACATTTCATACTTGAACTTTATCTCATGCTTTTCTGCTCTCAGAATTTTTATTTTTTTTTTATCATCTTAGCAGCCATAATAGTTACATTTCAAAAACATTTTTCAAAAAATTGTTCTAAAAACGAACTAGGAAGTGTTTTGGAAATAGAAAGGCAAACTTGGGTGGGGAGGATGAATGGGTGAAAGCTTCAGTTTGAAGAAGCTTCTAGTCTTTTTCAACTTCTCTATAGGAAGAGAACTCTGGCGATTTGGAAGAATTATCTAAAACCAGTTCTGAGACAAACAGCACTGCCTCAAGGGTCATGGAAGAAAAAGGTGAGTAAAACATCTGCTTGGATAAATTGACTGAGCCTTCAAAGCAGTCAGCATATCTCATTTGCTTTCCCTGTATAATGAGGTTCCTCATGCTTAAGATTAGTAGGGCTAGGGAATCCTTTTTAATTTGGATCCTGCTATACCTAAAGTGTGCTGTTTACTAGTCAGCCAAACTGAGGCTTATTAATTTTGAGGGTAGAAACATGAAAATGGAGTGTGTGTTCATGTGTGGCTGGAGCTGTGTAGGTCACCTAGGTAAAGGTGGGGTAGGCTGACCATGGTCACTACCAGTGAACTAAGCTATGCCTTTTCTTCAGATGAATATAGCAGCAGTGAAGCTACTGGTGAAAAGACAGAGCAGAACGATGATGACACCATAAAATCTCAGGAGGTGAGATGTGCTTTTCATATTTATTTGTTCACAATTATTTAAGCACTAAAACCAAATTAAATTTGTTAAATACTATTACCTCTAGTTTCTCTTAAGTACTTTGCAGGAGCTGGGTTTTTTACAGTGCCATGGGACACCATTTCATACAGTGCATTTTATGAGTGTCATTTTGATTAATTTTGTTCTCTTCATCCTTAATTCATCAAAACATTTGTCTGAAACCTACTTATTTCATGGCCAGATGGGACCAGCTCAGTGCTCTACATCAGTGGCAGTGTCAGGTTCCTGGCCTGGCAATGCTGAGCTGCCAGGCCAGGCACACAGCAGCAAACAGTAGGCTGTCTGAGCCATGGAGTCCAGCTAGGATGGAATGGGAGCAGCAGCAGGGTATGCAGAAGGCATGCAGGGAATGCTCGAGGGAACCTAGTTCATGAGGCGAGGTCATGGATTCCTGGAGGCTGCGGGCACAGACAGCGCATCCCCCAGCCCTGCCCACTCTAAACCCATAGATTTGCAGGGAGCCCGTGGAGCAGAGAATTGCAGTGGCTTGAAACTGAGCATCATAAATCAAGAGACACAGCCTGTATACTAGCCAGCTCTAGATAACCATTGCCAGATTTGCCCATTGTTAAATCTTTTCTTGTTGTTGTTCTCATTTCTCTATGTATGATATATTCAGTGGACTTTATTTCTTAAAAGGAGTAACATTTGGTCACAACTAACTTGGGCTAAATGCCAATTTAAATGGACATACATATTTATTATAGAAGTAAAAGATAACACTTTGATTACTTTATTTTCTCATAATCCTCACAGTTACATTAATTTATGGCAGTTAGTGATATTTATCAGGTTGAGGAAACTACAGTGAGAAAAGTAAATAAAACACTAAGCCCAAGGTCACATATTCTTAAAGTGACAAAGCTAGGATTTGAGCTCTCGTAGGAACTGTCAATCTGATTTTTGAGAAAACTTTGTATAATGAAGGATAAAATTATTTTTATATTGCTGTTGTTTTTTTTATTTCCCCCTTAGGAAGATCAGCCAATAATTGTTAAAAGGAAAAGAGGAAGACCTCGCAAATACCCTGTAGAAACAACATTAAAAATGAGTAGGTACTTGGTGTGTTTTCAGTTCACACACAAGAAATTTCAAACTGATTTTCTTTTTTTTTTTTTTTTTTTTTGAGACGGAGTTTTGGTTTTGTTTTTTTTTTTTTTTTTTTTTTTTTTTTTTTTTTCTTTTTTAGAAGACGACTCCAAAGCAGATACGGTCATTGTCACTGTAAGTAATTACAAAACATGACAATTTCAAATACTTGCTCTTAACCTGAAGTATAATGTAATATCTAGTATTTTGAACTTTATTTTTTTTAAGTATTTGAAAAGCTTTAAAAGACTTTCTTAAATACTGAGTAACCATTCAAATATTTTGATTAGTAGTATCTTTGTGTAAGCAGTTTGATTGTTCTTCATTCAGATTTCCATCCTAACTTATGAGTGTGATTATTTAAAAATTATCTAGGGATGTATCTTCCTGTGGCCACCCTTGGCTAAAATATACAAATCAACTATTTTATATGAGGATTTTGATTTTGAGATAGTGGCTTCTTTATAGAGACTTCTGAGTTGTCTTGCTATCTTACTACTTACTGTGGAATTCACTTTGACCTAAAATATACAGAGATTTCAGTGCAGGAAAATCATCAGCGATATTTTATGTTTGAATGTCCTTCTTTGAACCTGAAGCATATACCTACCAAAATCATTGTATCAGGATTCCATTGCATGCATTTCAGTGGATTATTATAAGGAGGACATTACAAGGAAAGCATTATAAGGAGGACAGACGTGTGTTCACTGACTAACAAAAGCACATGGGATTCAAACCTCAACTTTGCCACTTAGCCTGAGACCTGTGACTTAGGACCAGTCATGGGACCCTCTGGTGACTCAGTTTCCTTGAATGTAAAGTGTATAATGATACCTGCAGTACTTATCTCATGGAATTATTATACGACAAAACCAGAGAAGTACATGTGAATGCATTTACCAACATGTAAAATGGTTTGCCTTGGGGAATGTTAACCACAGTGGCCATACTGCCTTGCCTCAGTTCTCATCCTCTAGCGTCACAACAAGGAGGTTAGAGAAGACGCTTGTTGGAAAGTCTGTATTTAGAAGCTCAGGCATCCACGTTTGCTACATATACTTAATCAATTATAGAAAATAGGTCTCAAAGGGTCTGCCTATGTAAATAAAGATCCTATACCACCTTTTACATCATTGAGTGCATTTCTGTGTGATGATTATAAACTGCTGATTTTAGTTTTTTTGTGTTTATTTAAATGTAGGTAGAACAGTCTCCACCTAGCAGCAAACTGAAAGTAATGCAAACAGGTATGTACCTACAGCATTCCTCTGTGTGTGATTTGAGGGAGGGGTAGGAGAGGCTGGCCATTGGAGAAGGTTTGGGACTCCCATTCTGCTTCTCATTGAAATGGGTGGCCCTCTTGGTAAAAACAGTTGTCCTTGTATCTAGGAAAGACTCTACCTGTTGGTTTATAGAGCCCAGGACTCAAGAATTAAAATTATTTTGACTTTTTTTCTCCATTCCAGGGAGAAAAATATATTCCAAAATGTTGATAATGATTAGCTCTGGGTGGCAGAATAATGGGAGCATTCTATATTATTTGTTACTATTGCATATAAAATTTTTTCAACATTTAACTATGGGTGATCATTCTTCACTTTTTCTTGTGTCTTGGTAAATTAAGGTTTGTTATTTTTTAAAAGAGAAAGGACGTTCAGCACTTTTGATCTTAACCAGTTTTTATTAATAATTTTGTAGTATTTTGAATCCATACAAGAAGAAATCTTTATAATTTCAGTGCCCTTTATGGACTCCAATTAAAGCTGTGTGATTCGGGATGTTTTCTGAATTTAGGTAAAATTATGACCATTTTAAGACAGACCTCTTTGTTGACCTTTCTATTGGATTAAGTTTTTCATCTTCATTGGTATTTTAAACTTGCAAAAGAGTGCAATTATTACAGTCACTAAAAGAAGTGCCTTTGAGTTTTTGAGTGCCTGGTGAATATCCCCATAATTTCAGCTTCAAGTAGTGTGTTGAACTAATCTTTATTTTTCTTACCATGATACATTCTCAGAAAATCGTAACATCTGCAGAAAGCAAATGCATAAAGAATGTAAATACACACCCTACAAACAACAGGTCATAATATGATGTACTTTTTTAACCACCGTGATGTATTTGGAGTCGAATTCTACCTATCACTCTACTTACTAGTTATGTGACTGTGAGAAAATTACATAAATCAAATTACTCAAGCCTGGTTTTTTCAAACTATAAGCTGGAATCATAATACTTGCAGAGCTACATTGAGATTTAGAAGTTCACATTAGCCAGGTGCGATGGTTCACACCTATAATCTCAGCATATTGGCAGGCCATCACAGGAGAATCACTGGAGCCCAGAAGTTGGAGATTACAAGAAGCTGTGATTGTACCACTGCACTCCAGCCTGGGCAACAGAGAAAGACCCTGTCTCATAAAAATAGAATAAAAGTCCTGGTTAAATATCCTTATTCAAAGTGGCTAGGACACCAGAAGTGTTTCAGATTTTGAATTTATTCTGATATTGGAATATTTGCGTTTCCCAATTGAGCATTCCTAATCAAAATTCAAAATGTTCCAGTGGCATTTCTTTTGAGGGTCATTTTGGTGCTCAAAAAGTTTTGGGTTCTAGAACATTTTAGATTTGGGACCGTCAGATTAGGGATGTTCAGCCTGTATGTCATTCCGACGTGCAGTTAACTGTGGCATATTGTGGGCTCCTTATGTGCCTTTTTTTTCTTTTTGGGGTCAGAACATTTAAGCTGAAAGGGATCATAAAAGTAGTCTAACCCAGCCGAGCACAGTGGCTCACGACTGTAATCACAGCACTTTGGGAGGCTGAGGCGAGCAGATCACCCAAGGTCAGGAGTTCGAGAATAGCCCGGCCAACATGGTGAAACCCTGTCTCTACTAAAAGTACAAAAAATTAGCCAGGCATGGTGGCAGGCGCCTGTAATCCCAACTACTCAGGAGGCTGAGGCAGGATAATTGCTTGAACTCAGGAGGCAGAGGTTGCAGTGAGCCGAGATTGCTCCACTGCACTCCAGCCTGGGTGGCTGAGTGAAACTCCGTCTCACACACACAAACACACACACAAAGTAGTCTAACCCAACTTGTGATCTTGCAGATGAAGAAACTGAAGGTCAGCAAATTTAAATAAAATCTGAAACGAAAACAGGTTTCCTGACTTACATTCTGATGTGATCTCTACTAGGTATTCTGATTCTGTCTTTGCTTGTCTGTTACAAAATAATGATGAAGTGTATAACAATGTATTGATTCATACTGATACATTGACAGACAAGCCAGGCTGACTGTTGAAATTTAAATTTACAGTAATAAAATATTAATGCAGAGATTTCCCTTTTCTTAAAGATGAATCCAACAAAGAAACAGCTAACCTACAGGAAAGAAGTATAAGCAATGTAAGTGTTAAATTTCTTATCAAGATATGTTGTTTAGAAATCAATTTAAATACTCAGTTGACCACTCTTTCAACTTTAATTTTATTGCTTCTAGGATGAAGGTGAAGAAAAAATAGTAGCCAGTGTGCGTCGGAGAGGAAGAAAACCCAAACGTTCTCTCGCTGCATCAGATGATGCTGGTATGTTTCTAGCAAATTCTTAATAAAAAGTCTTATTGTTTCAAAATCACCTTTTTAAGAGTTTTTCTTTGAGGAAAAAATCCAATGGGATACAGCTAATACTAATATTACATAAATATGTGTGAAATAGGTCTAATCCTGTGTCAGAAATGGTACATCCCAGACGCTTTTCTGAGTACATGAATTTTTTATGAACGCTGGCTGTGAACTGCATATGTAAACTATCCCAAATGTGTTTGAGATTAAGTTAAACAGTTGTGAATTGCAAGTGCTGAAACAAAAAGGAAGTGGAAAACCACTTCTCTGCCTCCAAGTCCCTAATGTCCTAAGTTCTAAACTCCATGACTCTCTCCCTTGGAAGTATCTTTGGGAATTATATAATCCAGGTGTTACCCTTCTGTTTGAACAGAATCCTCAGAGCCAGAAAGAAAACGCCAGAAATCAGTTTCTGAACCAACGGAGGACAAGAAAGAGCAGGAGTCTGATGAGGAAGAGGAAGAAGAGGAAGAGGACGAGCCTTCAGGAGCCACCACAAGATCCACCACCAGATCAGAGACTCAGAGGTAATGGGGGCAGCACAGAGCTGCCAGAGGCTGTCACCAGCTTCTCCATCTGAAAACAGCTTTGGGTTTCATGGCATTCTCTTTGAACTGAATCATTCATGCTGCAGTGGAAGTTCTTTCATTTTCATTGTTAGCAGAGGGCACATAGTTTTTCTTGGAGAACACATTTTCTGTTCTAAACCACTTTGGGGATTACTTCAGAGTCTTTGCCAGGTTTTAAATGCCTATTTGGTGGAACTCATTCAATTCTTTACACATATTTTTTGAGCATCTACCATCCTTCAGGTATTGTGTTGAGCACCATTCATAAATGTAGACATACATAAGGCATGGTCCCTGCTCTCAACATGCTTAATTCAACTCCAGAGAGCAGGAGGAACCAGGCTCATGCACCACCGTCCTTACATGCACCTCACCAGTGCTATGCAGTAGTTTGATCATAGGAACGTGCCCACATTTGACCATTTTTGAGGAGGTCCGTACTTGCATATATTTCCCAAAATGTGTTCTCTCAAGCCCTATTGTAGCCAGAAGACTCCAAGAAGAAGAGTGCAATGGTAGATGAGTTTGGGAATGTCAGTGAATTCTCTGTCCTTCCTACGTTACATGTTCATTAAAATATTAAGGGTTTGCCCCACTCTAAAGGAAAGAAGCCTGTTGAACTCTGTTCAAACAAGCATTATTTGCTGATACTCCTTTTCTGATGTTGGTCTGTATTATCATACCTGTTAACATATTCCAGTGTTCCTTTCCCCGTGGCGCATTTTGAGAAATGGTACATAACTGTGTAGTTTCATCATACCAGTTAAAAACTTTACCAAACATGAATATTTTCCAAGCTGAGCACAGTAGCTCATGCTTGTCAGCCCAACACTTTGGGAGACTAAAGTGGGAGGATTACTTGAGCCCAGAAGTTTGAGAGCAGCCTGGGCAACATAGGGAGATCCTATGTCCACAAAAAAATTTTGAAAATTAGCTAGGCATGGTGGCCTGTAGTCCCTGCTGCTTGGGAGGCTGAGATGGGAAGATCATTTGAGCCCAGGAAATTGAGGCTGCAGTGAGCTGTAATCACACCACTGCACTCTAGCCTAGGTGACAGTGAGACTCTGTCTTTGAAAAAATGTATTTTTTTAACTTTTAAGTGATGTGATTTACAAGCTGTTAATCTTGGTATTGTCTTGTTTAATTTCATTATCCAAGATTAATCAAAAAGTTCAGGAAGATTTATTTCAAAAATATCACTAACATCGTAAGATAATAGTATCTTGTCTTTAAATAAAGACTTAAAATCAACCTGTTTCTAATTTCTTCAAACTTAACACATTATTAGCCATTTGTGCCGTGGTTTAATTTCTCAAAGAATCAGATTTTAGAGCCAAAGGACTCTAGAAGCTCACATGGCTAAAAATAAGGTGATCTCATATTTGTTTTTTAGGTGGAGCAGCTCAGATAAATAGAAAAGAAGTCACAGAATCAAAACTGGTGCTGCTAGGAGAGGGTGAGGGTGCTGGAGCCCAACACCCCTGCATCTGGGTATAGCATCCGTCCCACCAGAATTACTGCTTCCCTCTAAACAGTTGTGGAAAGTAGGGCTCACCTCAGAGCAAGTTCCATAGGCCTTCTAGCCATCTTCAAGTGAGTGTCTAGAAATTGCTCTCAGGCTTGCCTTTTAAAAATTCTTTAAAAATAAATCTTATTTGATTTATATGGTTTTGTAATCACTGGAATTATCAAAACTCTTCCTTCATGCAGTCTATAATATAAATTTTTGGTTTTCAAATGAATTCTTTTCTCTCTAGTTTAGATTATTTGGCATTGGTTTATCAGTCCCAGGGCTCTGGTGTCTTCGTAATTTCACAGATTGTCTGGGTTGGGTGGGCTCTCGGTGGCCATCTAGTACCACTAGCCAGCCAGTGCCTGAGTCGCTACACCTGCAGCTCCTCTGCAAGGGTCTTCCTGCTTTTGCATGGATCTCAGTGGCAGGGGAAGCTACATCCTCCTTAGCATTCTCTGACTTGTGTTCAGTAGAAGCTGGCCTCCCTGTAGCTTCTACTCTTGATTCTAGTTTTACTTTCCGAAACTTCTGTATAATTTTCTCTTATGTATTTGAGGGCAGCTTCCAGGTCTTCTTGCTTTTTGATCCCCCTCATCATCCCTATTTGTTCTCCTCAGTTACCTTTATCCTCTTTTAGAAGCATATGTGCAGCTGGGCACAGTGGCTCTTGCCTGTAATACCAGCTACTCAGGAGGCTGAAGAAGGAGGATTGCATTAGGCCAGGACTTCAAGACCAGCTAAGCAACGTAGCAAGACCCTGTCTCTAAAAATAATAATAATAATAATAATAATAAATTAAAAAGGCCACGTGCAGTGGCTAACACCTATAATTCCAGCACTTTGGGAGGCCAAGGCTGGTGGATCACTTGAGGCCAGGTGTTCGAAAGCAGCCTGGCTAACATGGTGAAACCTCGTCTCTACTAAAAATACAAAATTAAGCGTTGTTGCAGACTCCTGTAATTCCAGCTACTTGGGTAGCTGAGGCAGGAGAATTGCTTGAACCTGGGAGGCGGAAGTTCCAGTGAGCAGAGATTGCACCATTGTACTCCAGCCTGGGCAAGAGAGCAAGGTTCTTTCTCAAGATAGATAGATAGATAGATAGATAGATAGATAGATAGATAGATAGATAGATAGATAGAGCAAGGTTCTTAAGATAGATAGATAAGATAGATAGATAGATACTCTTTCTCAAGATAGATAGACAGAAACAAACTTTATACCAAGTGTGGTCTAATGAATCTAGAAGAGGATTGTTTTACCGTATTTTCTGGTTGTTCTTCAAAGTGCATCCTCATTACTGAGCTGCCTGAAATTGAACAATACACTGGCTAAACAAGTTCCTTTTTTAGAGGTTTTACTGTTAAATCAGAAATCCTTATCAGGTTCTTGTGCAGTTGACTACTTGGGCCTTAACACTTAGCCTTGTAAATTGTACTTTCATTAATCTTGGCCCTTTATTCTACCCTGATGTGTTCTTTTGTGATCTTTATTTTGTCAGCCAATATATTTTCTATTTTTCACAGATTTTTTTTTTTTTCTAAATCACAATAAAATACCATGCACAGTATGAGCAAAGATAGTATCACACAAGCCAAGATAGTTGTAGGTGACATTAAGATCGACTTCTTAGCAGTGGTCAGGAAAGCCAACCATTTTTCTGATTTTAGTTTCTATTGTTCTGACTTGCCCACAAGGAGCCTCATATTTCCTAAATAGTTCCAGGGACTGGAGTATTCAGTGCTACCATTGCCCAGTGTTTCTATAATCTGTTTCAGAAAGCAACATAGCAAGCCACCTGCACGTGCAGCATCCAAACTTGGCAGCCCAGACACAGTTTCTCCTAGAAATCGCCAAAAATTAGCAAAAGAGAAGTTACCTACCAGCGAAAAAGTTAGTAAATCTCCCCCATTAGGAAGGTAAGTCCCTGCTCACACTTCAAGTCATTTTTAATCCCCTAAGACTATTTTTGGTACAGTAATGCTTTCTTCCTAATTTCCTTTAAGATTTTGTCTCACCAAATAACTGTCTTTGGGGATCATTGGTTTCCAAGAAGAATAGGAAGGGCTGCAGAAGGTTTCTCTGTGGCCTCACCAGTCTGGCCCTGCCACAGTGGACTGCCACACAGGCTTGTGCTTGATACCTGTGAGCCTTATCTGCCTTCTCTCATCCACCAAGACCAAAGGCAAGGTAGTGTGGTAAAGCATGTAACAGCCCGGAATCATTCCTGTTTTAGCTAGAGCATTGGAGAGGTGATGAGGTAATAAAGCTCCCTCTTTCAGGCACAGCCCCTGCTAGCTTACACCTTTCACTGCAGTCTTACTAGTCTTACTGCTTCCCAGAGGTGGCCATGAGCCTGCCTTCCTTGCCTTTGCTTGAGCTAGTGAGGAGTGTCCTCACCACCATCACGGCCCGTTAAGTCAAATCCTTTCCATCCTGCTTCAGCCCACTTTCACCTCTTCTTCTTGCTGCACTTCTGGTCAGTACTGGGCACTTGAGATGCCACATAGCATTGGTTCGGTATATGTATTTTATTTACCCCTCTGTTTCTTTCCTAAGATAGGAACTTGTCATGATTTCTAAGAAGCATTATCATATTCAAAAATAAAAAACTTTTCACTGCACACAAAGACTATTTTGACCTCTCTTACCACATTTTCATCTTCACAGCATACTTGTATATATGTGCTGTTAGTATGTATGTGCATGTTTTCCCTATGTTGAAAGCAAACTATAATGCTAGGCACTTTCATACACGTGCTCTCATTTAACGCTCATTCAGTGAACTGTAATAGTTACCCTTATTTTATATGTGAAGGAAAGAATCTCAGGAAGGTTTGCATGCATACTACTCAAAGTTGAACATGTGGTTGAATCACTTCAGGCTCTTGGTAAAACGCAGATCCTGGGTGTGTAAGTCTAGCATGGGGCCTGAGAGTTGGCATTTCCAACAAGCTCCTCAGTGACCAGTGCCCCTGGTCACAGACCACATTCTGGGTGGACTGGAAGGGCCTGGAAAAGCTACGAAGCTCACATGGCTAGGGAGAAGCAGCCTGACTTAGAGCTTCTGTCGGCTACCACTTGGCACCCAGCACAATGCCGCACATGGCACCTTCACTGAAAAGGTGTTCATTGAGTGGCTGGTGGCTTTCCATCAAAACAGTTTGAAATGGATTATCAACAAACACATTTTCAGTCATTGTCAACACATGCCAAAACCACATCATCTGCAACAATTTTTGACTCAGTTTGAGGTTACTTTTGCTGTCAAAGAAGGAATGAAAAACATGTCTTCATATCAAGTAGAGCCCCATTTCTCCATCTCCTGCAATTTTGGTTCCCCAAGTCTTTTATTCATTGACAGGACATTTACTTCCTGCTTGCCATGTGTTGGGCATTACACTAGGCACTGGAATTAGAAAAATGAATAAATCTCAGCAGCTGCCCTAAAGAATCATCGAGTCTAGTGGGAGAGATCTATGTGTGTAAGACTTTCAGAATTTTTGGCAACAACCCACTATAAGAATGTCTTGCAGTATAGCTGGTGCTCACATTCTTGCTACTGTAACTGAAACAAAACTTTCATGAGTCGAATTTAATAGATGTGATATGAGTGGTATTTTTAATATGTGGTTTTAAAATACCGATTGTAACTTGCAGTCTGAAAAAACACAGCCAATAAATGCTGTGGTAAAGACCTCAAGTCTTCATATCAGTAAAGTTGCATTTCTCTGTGGGGGTTTCCAAAGATGGGACATCTTGCTCTGTGATGCAGAAGGTGCAGGATTACAGTCCCAGATGGTGTACAAGTAGAAGGCAGAATTATAAAGGCTCTGTGTTCTATTCTGTGGATGATTTTCTCCTGAAAGTGTCAGAGACCCAAGAGAAACTTCATACATCTCCAGGATAGTAATGTGATTAATTGGGGTTTCCAACAAATAATTTTAATTACAGGCTAGATCAACAGGGAGATGCTGGTGACAGGAAGATTGGCTAGAATGTTCTTCTGAAATTCCGGTGCCTTTTCATCACAGCCATTTTCTGTAATATTGTGCTGTAAAACATGATCTTGCATTTGGTGAGACCCAGGTTGCAATCCTGCTGTGTTCTTGCTGGTTGATTGAACTTGGGACAGTTTATATATTGGTGGGACCAGCTGTTGATGTCTTTGTTTTATAGATAAAAGAACTAGGGCCCAGAGAAGGAAGTGGACTTGAGCACCATCAGCACCTAGAGTGTGGTAGAGCTGGAACCAGAGTGCAGGCTTCAAACTTCTCTTCCAGTGTCCTGTGTTTGTGTGTGAGGCTGACAGCAAATCACGAGTTAGCTCAAGCTCTTCGCAGAATAGCTCCTTTTCATGTATAACTGTTATTGGCTGTCAAGTTCAAAACTCTTCTGTTTTTTTAAGGAACTCCCAAGTTACTGAAGCAGCTGCTTTTAACCCTCACCATTGCCTTGACTTTGCTTAATGCAGATCAAAGACACAGCTCTCCCCGTCTGTCAAGCGCAAGAGAGAAGTCAGCCCTCCTGGGGCCCGAACAAGAGGCCAGCAAAGGGTAGAGGAAGCCCCCGTGAAAAAAGCGAAGCGATAATCCCGACCACTGCTGCCCTAGGCTTATGGAAGAACATAGTGGAGAAGAAAGAGACATGCCTCGGTGGCTGTAGGCTTCTCTTTAACCAGGAAAAAGATACGCATGTGCTGTAAGTCCCTAGGTGCAAGCTTTTTCTTGTTATGTTTTAAACAGCTTTATAAACTATTGTTCATAGAAGATATTATGTACATTTATTTCAGATAAAGGACAATAAGTTTACTTTGTATCTGAACTCAAAACAAAGTAGTTGTATATTTTAACATTTGAAATTGGGATTTCCCAATGTGACACATCATTAATGCAAACCCTTCCAGCCCAACAGACACCAGGCTGCCTACTGGTAATCTGTGTATAGTATATAAACATGTAAAAATAGGTTGTATTTTACTCTATGTATGATGCTAATCAATGAACATTTTATTTATTTTACAGAGAAAACTTATCTGTGAACTTTACTATATATCTGTTTATTTTACTTTATTCTTTTTTTTTTTTTTTTTTAAATAAAAAAGGGTTTTAAAAATGCTATGCAGTCATTAGTAGAAAATTTTTTAGGTCTCTGCCTGCCCTGTAACTATCTTAATATGATCTGGCAGAAATTCGCATGTATCCAAGTAAAGTAGTTTAGCTAAAGAAAGGTTCTCCATTGCTTTTCTGTTCACAGTTGTGACTCTGTTTTTTAAGAATGTAACTTGTTTTTAGATTATACTTGCATCTGTGACTTTACTACCAGTCCCACTGACATAAAATAGGTTCTGGTTCAGGTAAAGTTGCGTCCAGTCACCTGCAGCAGATACCCCTCTGTTGGTGTTCATTCCTCTTCTCTGTGCTATTCTGAAGCTTCTACCAATACTCTTTCCATATGTCTTTTTCAGTAAAGAGAAATGCATTGAAGATTAGGTCACTCCTGTCTACTCAGTTTCAGGATTTTATGTTGTTTTATACACAGTTATTTCAGTATAGAAACTGGCTTTATTGCCACATGTTTTATTAAACATGTTTTAACTCTCATACGAGCAAACTGTCCAACTTCAGTTTTTCATAAGATTAAACTTCTTACGATCAAATTTGTCTCTTGCAATGATGTGATGAGTTGCCAAATAATTGAGATTATTTTAAAATGTTTTGTTCATATTCTTGTTTTATAATTAAAATTTACATTCAGTGTGGTTTTTTTTTTTTTTATTTTGAGTCTTAATGTAAGGTGGATATTTCTGTCATTTTACATGGTTTCTTACTGAGATTTTATATATAAATTATAAAATGTTTACCAAAATTTGAGTGGTAAGAATTTTTTGTGTGTGTTTTAAAATTTGTCTGCATGAAAACCATTTCTTCTCTCTAATTGATCCTAGATGTATTGTTCCATGTTCACATTCAAATATGAGTCTGTGATGGCCTTTCTCGGTAGAACTGAACTTGGTAGAACTTGGTAGAACAGAAAGTCCCTTGGAGACGAGGAACACGAGAGTTTCTCATTTTTGTCTATACAGATGAGTTTTTTTTTTTTTATTTTTTTTTTTTTTTTATACAGATGAGTTTTAACCAAAGCTCAAAAATCTAAAGTGATTTGTCTTAAGAAATGTAAATCAAAGCCACAGTGATGTACCATCTCATACCAGTTAGAATGGCTTTTATTAAAAAGTCAAAAAATAACAGATGTTAGCAAGAAAAGGGAACACTTATACACTGTTGGTAGGACTGTAAATTAGTTCAGCTCTTGTGGAAAGCAGTTTGGAGATTTCTCAAAAAATTAAAATTACCATTTAACCCAGCAATCCCATTAACAGGTATATGCCCAAAGGAAAGTAAATTGTTCTACCGAAAAGATACCTGCACTTACTTATTACAGCACTACCCACAATAGCAAAGACAAGGAAGCCACCTAGGTGCCTGTCAACAGTGGATTGGATAAAGGAAATGTGGAACATGTACACCATGGAATTCTATGTAGCTATAAAAAGGAACGAAATCGGCCGGGCGCGGTGGCTCACGCCTGTAATCCTAGCACTTTGGGGGGCCCAGGCAGGCAGATCACGAGGTCAAGAGGTCGAGACCATCCTGGCCAACATGGTGAAACCCTGTCTCTACTAAAAATACAAAAAAATTAGCTGGGCGTGGTGGCGTGCGCCTGTAGTCCCAGCTACTCGGGAGGCTGAGGCAGGAGAATTGCTTGAACCTGGAAGGTGGAGGTTGCAGTGAGCCGAGGTCGTGCCACTGCACTCCAGCCTAGCACCTGGTCACAGAGTGAGACTCTGTCTCAAAAAAAAAAAAAAAAAAAAAAAAAAAAAAAAAAGGAACGAAATCATGTCCTTTGCAACAACAATGATGGAGTTGCAGGCCATTATTCTAAGTGAATTTACGCAGGATCAGAAAACCAAATCTAAAATTTTAAAATGTAAAAAGTAAAAGGGTAGAATCTGAACTAGTTTTCAAGGTTCCTGATTCCTTTGGTCACAGTCTTTGCACTGGTCAATTTTAGATTGATTCACCAGCAATGCATTCTGAAAATGCATTACTGTGACACTGATGTTACTCAGTTTAATAATGGCTGCTGTGGGCATGACCCTGTAGGGACCGAGTCGTTGGAGGGTGAAGAAATGCTGCCTCTCGATGACACTGGAACTAAATAGTGGAATTACATGAAGAATTTTAAGATGGGGAAGTCAGCTAGACCACATGCCTTCCAGTGGTTCTAATACCACTGCTTATGGGACTTTGGAAATAGGAGGAAGCAATTCTTAGTCATCACAGTGATTTGCTACTACTAGTATTCAGCAGAAGGGAGGAGGTCGGGAATGCAAAACATCCTGCAATTCACAGGACAATCCCTGACTCCAAAAAAAAAAAATCCAGTCTAAAATCCAGTAGCTTCCGTTAACCCACTGAGAAGCACTTGGAGACCATCTCCAAGTTTGACATTTCCCAGGCGTCGGCGTGGTTACCACTGCCACTGCCTCACTGCTTCTCTGTGAGCAACCTGAACAAGAGCCCACCTGCTCTTCCCACCCCGGAGCTGAGACAAGGCTAGGAGTATCACACAAGACTTAGTGAAGGTAGCAGAGTGTCCTGTGACAGGGCGATGTGGCTCCCGACGATGGCTAGCTCCTGTTCAGTTGAAGTTGGTCATCTACAACCACAGTCCTTCCCTGCCTTCTTCAGGTCTCTTTCCTCAGGGTGGTACCACTTGACCCCTACCACCTAGACTTTACATACTAGAATCTACTAACTAAGGGTTACCATCACCATGCCAATTAGGAATGGTCATCTGGTAACACTCTTCTTCCAAATGAGATTTCAAGGCAAGTTGGTGGCAACACAGACTGAACTCTTATCTTCTAAACCCCCCAGGCCAGGGTTCTTTATATGAAAACCCATGGGAGGGAGGCATTGATCTTTCCACCTCAACAGCAGGCTCACTGCTCTTAGGACCACAGTATATTAGAACCTTTCCCCAAACATCTCTGCCACTGATAAAACCTAACTGATTTGAGGTCAGAGGGAGATGGTTCTAACTAGAAGAAATGCTGGAAAAGGTTGCTGTTGTATTTTTTGTTTTTTGATTTTTGGATAGATTGTTCATCCTGTGTACAAGAGCACCTTACATTTATTAAAATCACTGTGTAGCCATCTGTATGATTAAATCAACAACAAGATGCTTTTGGAATACACTGACATACTGTTCTTAGGGGAAGAAAATAACCAGCACTTTTACCTCTGAAACTGCTGGGAAAGGACACATTTGTTGAGCTATACTACTTTGCCCAACACTAGGGACTGAAATGTTGGCTCAAGTCTCACGGGAACAACCACATGAAGCAAACAGCTAGGCTGCACTGGCATGGTTGTCATAGAACATAGCAAGCGGGAGAAATTACCTTCCTGAGAGAAGCAGGAAAAAGGACTAACACCTGGTGGATGAAGGGAGGAGTTTATTTTTATAAATCTAAAATGGTGTTTCAAGCAAGACTGGAACCTAAAGAGAGTATTTTGGAAGCTGAAGAGCAGGGACTACTGGAGACAGTAATGGATGCCATTTTTGCCACTAAGTCAACCTTTCAGAAACCCTGGAGGAAGATACAGATAATACTATCAATATATCTTGGTATTACACAACACACTAGTTCCAAGAGATGTTTCCTCACACAGCAACCCTTCCTGGAAATTCACTGTGCACATCAGCACATGTAAATGCTAAGAAATTGTGAGAGGAATCAGGTTAACTTTGTTGAACCCAGGTTATTAAACCTTAGAATACCTGCTTTCTTTCCCCAAACCAAACACACAGAAACTTAATCTAACATCCATGGAAACTGATGTTGCACAAAACTTTGAAAACCCTTAAGAATTTCAGAACAGCCCTGTGAAAGAGTGTCATACACCCAATTCATACTTGGGAGAATGTAAGCACAGGGCCATTACATAGCTTGCTTAAGAACACACATATGAAGCATAACTAGGACTGGAACCAAGGTCTTGTCTGAGGATTTCCTCCACTTCATTCACCTAGCTAGTGCCCACAGCAGATCTAAATGGCAACAGATTTCCCTTGACATTCTCTTAGAATAAGTTCAAAAAAAAAAAAAAAAAAAAGCAGCTGGGCATGGTGGCTCACACCTGTAATCCCAGCACTTTGGGAGGCCAAGGCAGGCGGACCACTTGATACTAGCCTGGCCAACATGCCAAAACCCTGCCTCTACTGAAAATACAAAATTTAGCCAGGCGTGGTTGGGCATGCCTGTAATCCCACTACCTGGGAAGCTGAGATACAAGGATTGCTTGAACCCAGGAGGGAGGCGTTGCAATGAGCTGAGAATTGCTCCACTGCACTCCAGCCTGGGAGACCCCAACTAAAAAAAAAAAAAAAAGTTACAAAACCTTAATTTTTCAGCTGGGCATGGTGGCTCATGCCTATAATCCCTGCACTTTGGGAGGCTGAGGCAGGTGGATTACAAGGTCAGAAGTTCAAGACCAGCCTGTCCAAGATGGTGAAACCCCGTCTCTACTAAATTTATACAAAAGGTTTATTATTTTATAGCTGTTTATCAGTTTTACTACATTTGTCTACAGCTCTAACAATATTTTCAGTTTTAAATTGTTTTGCTTTCTAAATAGAACCATTTTATGGATCATTTGAGACTTGCTTTTTTCTTCTACATTATGTTTTAAGATTCATCTATGTTAACATAGCTCCAGTTGGATTCATTTTAACTGCTGTATAGTATTCCATTGAAGGAATATATATATATATATATATATATATAAATATGTGTATATATGTATTTCATTCACCCCTTACTGGTCCTTGGGTTGTTCACAGATTAATTTGCTTTGTTTTAAACATTTTTGTGAAGTTTCTCTATGGTTGAGTTTCCTAAACTTACTCATTTTGTTGTACATATAGAAATGGTATTTGTAGGCATAGGATATAAGTGGAAGGACCAGGCTGGCTGCTGCCTAAAGAGACCATCAGCCTGTTAACCAGAAACAGCAGACCACTCAGCTACTTTGAAGCTAGGGAATTGATCCATCTTCACACCCGTATCCATTCCTTGCACTAAGATATACACAGCTTTCTGCTCCACGGTACAACTGCTAATTCCTAGGATAAGCATATTTTCAGTTTTGGAAAATGATGCCACAAGTTTTCGCAGATGTTTGTACCATACTGTACTCAGACCAGTAGTGTTTAAAAATTACTTCTCTTTCTGACGTTGAGTAGTACAGGACTTCTTGATTTTCGCCTATCTAATAGGGATAATATATCTCATTGTGGCCTTTATTTGCATTGGTTACAAGAAGGTTGATCATGATTTCATGTGCTTATTTTCCATCCTTATTTCCTGTGAAATGCCAGTACATGGTTTTTGTCTATTTTTCCATTTGTTTATTTGTGTTTTTCTTATCAACTTTTAGGAGTTCTTTATATATCTTTATATATTCAGGATATTAATCCTTCATGTATATGTGTTGCTAACATATCCCTCCCCAAACACACACACACACACACACACACACACACACACACACACGGTTTGTGTTTTCACTTTATGGTACTTCAAGATGAACAGTTTTTTAATTTTAATGTAATTAATATAAATTTAGTCTTGTGGCCTGCTTTTTTTGAGTCCTAAAGACTCAAGATCAAATAGCTATTCTAAAATTTGTATTGTTTTGCCACACATTTGATGGATGGGGAGGAAAGGAAGAGCTTTTGTAGCAAGCCAAGTATATAAAAGAATCTAGGTCAAACTCTCTCAGATACCCCTAGATGTTAAAAGATGGTCCAAGGCCGGAAGGCATCTTGCTGAAGACGACCCGTTTCTCCACCTGTTTCTTGAGTCCTTCTGATGCAGTCTGGACTGGCTGCCACCTCATCCTGGAGGCTCCAGTAATGGTCCTAGGGTTATCCATCACCTCTCTGTTGGATCTCCTAATACTTGTACCCTATGTCTTCCTCTTGCTTCTGTACTCCTGCGTTTTGCTGAAGCACCTGTAGCATTCTGAGCAGAGGTCTATGCAATAGAATACTCAACTGTTACATCAGGCTCATAGATCAGAGATCTTACCCAGCATCAAGCTTTACAGATAATTTCAAGGATATAAGTAGTTGCTAGGCACAAGTGAAGCACACAGGTTCCAGGCTAGCCAACTTATTCCCAGGCCCTTTCTCATCAGGACACAAAATACCTAGATTAACACATGAGGACAATGGATTGTCATAACATGAGAGTAGGTTCATTAATGTGAGAGTGGGTTTGTTATAAAAGTGAGCTCAGCCCCTCTTGCTAGCTCGTGCTCTCTTTCCTGTCTGCCTCCCACTTTCCATCATGAGATGACTCCATCATGAGCAAAGAGGCCCTTGTAAGGTGCCAACCCTTTGATCTTGAACTTCCCAACCTCCAGAAGTATAAGCAGTAACTCATCACCCAGTCTGTGGTGTTCTGTTACAGTAGCACAAAATGGACTAAGACAATAATTTAATGGGAATTAGCTTAAACGGCTATTAGAGAACTAAGAGGGGGAAGGTAACACTGATATAATACAGAATAATTTCAGAAAACAACCAGGACTTGAATAACAGAAAGAAAAAACTGAGGTTATTAGAAGTTTCGAGGAGAAGCCCTGCAGGGCTGGGATTTAGAACTCTGAGGAGGGGTGCTACCCAGACAGTACTGGTACCTTTGAGAGAGGACAACTTGGCTTGTACTAAGAGTGTGGGTGGAAAATTGGAAACGAACCAAGTACAGCTGCCATTACCAGGATGAAGAACTGTTGCTTGGGTGATGCTAACCAAAGAGTGACCAAACAAGAAATAAGACCCCTTTTCAACCTCAGCCTTCTGGACTTCCTTTAGCATCCTCTATTGACTCAACTTCACAGGGTCCTGCTGACTAGGGAGAAGTCTGGCTTGCAGAATCCCAATCCTGGCACCACAATGCAGAATATAGAAGGGTGAGTTTGGAGTTAGGAGACCATAGCTTAACAATCAGCACAGCCACACTTCTGACTCTTCTCATCTAGCCCACCTTTCAATACATATTACAATTTCAATATAACAAGAACAACCTGTGGCTAGTGGCTATCCCTTATTCTTTAGTAAACCCAGCATTACATATGCAATGCAAGTACTTAATCAATCCAGCATCTGGGTGTTTCTCTGTGGTAAGGTCATTGTAAGTACTTAATGTTGCCATGGTATCTAAAGTGGAAACTCCAAATACATTTTTCAAATCTTTCAGGAATCATTTGTGTACTCATTTGCTCAGTTTACATCTGAAGGATCAGCTTCTCAACAGGGTGTTTTTTGTTTTATGTTTTTTATTTTTCGAGACGGAGTTTTCCTGTTGTTGCCCAGGCTGGAGGACAATGGCGCTATCTCAGCTCACTGCAACCTCCACCTCCCAGGTTCAAGTGAATCTCCTGCCCCAGCCTCCCGAGTAGCTGGGATTACAGACGCCTACCACCATGCCTGGCTAATTTTTGTTTTTAGTAGAGACGGGGTTTCTCCATGTTGGCCAGGCTGGTCTCGAACTTCTGACCTTGTGATCCACCCACCTCAGCCTCCCAAAGTGCTGGGATTACCGGCACGAGCCCCCAGGCCCGGCCTCTTAATTAGCTTTTAATTAATGCATTCCCCTTGACCACTAGTAGAATTTGTTCAATGCTTTTTAAAAGATGACATTGGTATGGTTTTGCTCTGTGTACCCACCCAAATCTCATCTCAAATTGTAATCCCTATAATCCCCATGTGTCAAAAGAAGGACCTGGTGTGAAGTGATTAGACCATGGAGGTGGTTCCCCCTATGCTGTTATCATAAGAGTGAGAGAGTTCTCACAAGATCTGATGGTTTTATAAGTGTTTGACAGTTCCTCCTACAGGCACTCTCTCATGCCTGCTGCCACATAAGACATGCCTGCTGTAAGATTCCTGAGGCCTCCCCAACCATGCAGAACTGTGAGTCAATTAAATCTCTTTACTTTAAATTACCCAACCTCTGGGAGTATCTTTATAAGCAGTGTGAATACACTAATAAAGTCATCCTTTCCAAAATTACTTGTTATTGAAGACACCAACTTGTCAGTCTTCACTGAGTCTTAAAATAGTTAAACTTTTTTTTCAACCGAAAAGAAGTATTCAAGAAGAGCTTGCCTTTCCTTCTTTGAACGTTGTTGTTAATTTCATCCTTGTCATTTTTGTATTCTCTGGCTCTTCAGAAAATTATTTCCCAGTAAACATTGCCGGAGTGTCAAAGGATATAACTGATCATTTCTAATTCTTAAAAAGTAAATTGATGGGAACCTACTGAGCCCCTACTTCCTTCTGACCCAAATGTGGATTGACTTTAGAGAGATGACTTGGACAGAGGTGCCTTTGCTTGTCCTTTTGATGCTTCTCTCACAACTCTTTTTGACTTTACAGGAAACACACGTCCCCATCCCCACTTCACCTGCATTTGTGTAAGGATTCCTCTGAAGCCTCCTCAGACTTCCTCCTTTGACAGTTCCCAGGACAGTTCCAACCCATCTGTTCATCTGACATTCCATTAACCCCGTGCGTTACCACAGTATCCTGTTTTTCCCTTCCTGTTTCTAGCCACACTTACTCAGGTGGAATGACAGAGTTTACTGCAAATTCCTTGACATAAATCTCTCCAGTGAGCTTTCTCCCCTTACCTTAAGCCTTTTTCTCTGAAAGCACAGCCCTCTGGCCCTTTCTCTTTCAAATCCCAGTCCAAGATATCCCATAGTGGAAATAAACATCTCCAAGTTAGGTCCCAGAATGTGATTTAACAACAACAAAAGAAACTGAAATATGTTATTTGTGCAAAAAAGCTGAGGGAACAGCAATGTTACTTAGAATGATGGTGAGTTAATACACATTTTACAGAGCTAGATATTTTAGCAGGAATCCTAATGTAGCAACCATGACCGGGGTGACTGGGAGCAAATCACTTGACCTCTCTACATCTCAGAAATTCTGATACCTGCCTTGCTAATATGGGGTTGTGTTAAGGATAAAATGAGATAGTTCATTTAATAAATATTTGCTAAGACCCTACCATGTGCCAGGTCCATTATGGCCCTAGGGACGTGACAGTGAGTCATCTAAATCGTTGCGTTTATGAACTTCAGCCATATGGTTGCATGTAGTTGTAGACTGCTTGGTCTCACTGCTATATGGTGTCCTATTCTGTGAATATACCACACTTGATTTATCCATTCTACTGTTGAGCATTTGCATAATTTCTAGGTTTGGGTCTATTATCAAAAAATGAGGCTATGAACATTCTGGCATATGTCTTTTAGTGAACTTATATATTCATTTCTGTTGTGTCAATTCCCTTTTAATCTGACTAATCATGTCAAAGGAAGGTCCAGGTTGGCACTAGCATTCTGTAAAATCTGTAGCTCTTGTCAATGTGTCCTTATAACAAATAGCCAGCCTCATGTCTGGAGCCTCCAGCACTGTAGCTAGCTAGAGTGTGTAAACACTTATTTATTTATCTATTTTTGAGACAGGGTCTCACTCTTGTCACCCAGGCTGGAGTGCCATTACTTGATCTTGGCTCACTGCAGCCTCCAACTCCTGGGCTCATGAAATCCTTCCATCTTGGCCTCCCAAGTAGCTGGGACTACAGACACAGTCTACCATGTCTGGCTAATTTCTTTTTACTTTTTTAGAGATGGGGTCTTGCTATATTGCCCAGAGTAGTTTCGAATTCCTGGCCTCAAGCAATCCTCTCACTCAGTCTCCTGAGCAGCTGAGATTACAGGCACAAACCACCTCCTCCGGCTTGCTTTATTTATGACTTTAAATTACATATGGCAACAGGTTAATTGTGCCTCATTTATTTACATATTTTTAAATATATCTATATTATTCATATGTTATTTATATAAAGATTCCTTTAAAAATAAGTTTTTATCTTTTTTTTGTTTGTTTGTTTTTTTTTTTTTTTTTTTTTTGAAACAGTCTCGCTCTGTCACCAGGCTAGAGTGCAGTGGCATGATCTCGGCTTACTGCACCCTCCATCTCCCGTGTTCAAGGGATTCTCCTGCCTCAGCCTCCCGAGTAGCTGGGACTACAGGTGCATGCCACCACGCCCAACTAATTTTTGTCTTTTTAGTAGAGACGGGGTTTCATCATGTTGGCCAGGATGGTCTTGTTCTCTTGACCTCGTGATCCGCCTGCCTTAGCCTCCCAAAGTGCTGGGATTACAGGCATGAGCCACCATGCTTGGCCTTTTAATTAAGTTTTTAAAAGTAAGTCATTTAAAGAGACCAGTCTCTCTCAGTGTCTCAAGGACTTTGCTACTGCAGTTTTCTCTTCTGTCCTAGAGCATCCATTGTCACTCTTTACTTACATTAGCATGTGTAACAGTATATTATAGTATCTTCTATCTAAAAATAAATCTCTAGATGCAGGACCCCCTCCATCTTCCATCTCACTGCTTTGCTTTGCTCCTCTTCATGCCAAATTCTTTAAAGAGTTACCTATATTCACTAACTCTGCTTCTACCTGTACTATAGTCTCTTCAACACATTCCAGTCTGATGTGCTCCCTTCACTCTGCAAGATGGTTTCTATCAAGGTTCCCAATAACGTCCATGTTACCAAACCCAAGGGCCATGTCTCTATCACATTGCCTGACTGCAGCACATTTTACAACTGATCATTCTCTCCTTATGGCAACACTTTCTTCTCTCCGTCTCCTCAAGTTCCAGCCTCTCCTGGTTCTTCCTACAAAACTGATGATTCCTTCCCAGTTCCTTTGGGTGAATGTCCTTCTCCTAATAAATCTGTAAATGTTGAAAGGGCTTGGTTGCTACACCTGTAGTTCTCTCTGGCCAGGCTACAATCACTATCCTATGTGAACACACCCAGTTCTATCAATATCGCCTATCATCTCATAGCTCCCAGATTTCTATTTCTAGCATTGAACTTTCCTTGAAATGTCATTTTCACTGCTGATTACTTTACAGCTCCAAATGGATGTCTAATAAGCATCTCAGATGTAATAATACACCCCAAACTGAACACCTGCCTCCCACTCTCACTCCTACCAAGTCTTCTCAGGTCTTTCCTACCTAGATCAATAGCACCACTACTCAAACTCTTAAGCCCAAATCCAGGAGATACCTTGAGATCTCTTAGAGTGAAGGACTCTTTCCCTCACCTCCCTCCAATCTATCAAGTCCTTCAAGAATAGTGACAAACAACTCAGAATGGTAGAAAAGATTTGCAGACCATGTATTTAACAAAGGATCAACAACCAGAATATATAAGGGATTCCTGAATCTCAGCAACAAAATAACAAATTCAAAATGAGCAAAGGACTTGAATAGACATATCTCCAAAGAATATATACAAATAGCCAATAAGTACATGAAAACATGCTCACCATCCCCAGTCATTAGGGAAATGCAAATCAAAACCACAGTGAGATGTTCTTCATAATGATTAGAATGGCTGCTATCACAAAAACAGAAAATAGCAAGTATTGGTGAGGAAGTAGAGAAATTAAAATCCTTTTCCACTGCAAATGGGAATGTAAAATCATGCAGCCATTATGAAAACCAGTATGGAGGTTTCTCAAAAAAATAAAAATAAAATTATCATATCATCTAGCAATTCAATTTCTTAGTACATATCCAAACGAACATTAAGCAGGATCTCTAAGAGATATTTTCACACACATTTTTATTGTAGCATTATGCAGAATAGCCAAGAACTAGAAGGGGCATTAATTCAACCCACATGGATGAATGAGTGAATAAAGAAAATGTGATATATACATACAATAGAATAGTATTCAACCTTCAAAAAGAAAGAAATCCTGCACATTTTGCTACAATATGAATGAACCTTGAGGGCATTACCCTAAGTGAAATAAACCAGTCACAAAAATATAAATACTGTATGATTTCATGGATATGATGTATCTAAAGTAGTCAAATTTATGCAAACAGAAAGTATAAGCTTGGTGGTTGCCAGGGGCTGGGGTGGGAGTAAAATAAGGAGTTGCTGTTCAATGGATATAGAGTTTCCGTTTTGCAAAATGAAAAAGTTCTAGAGCTCCATTCCACAACAATTTGAATAGGTTTAGCCCCACTGAGCTGTACATTTAAAAATTAAGATGGTAAATTTTATGTCATGTGTTTTTTCCTACGATTAAACAAATATAAAAGAATAAGTGTTGGTGAGGATGTAGAGAAATGGAATCCTTATGCACTGCTGATGGGAATGCTAAATGGTGCAGCTGCTGTGAAACACTGCATGGTAGTTCCTCAAAAAATTAAACATAGAATTACTATACGATGGAGCAATTGCATTTCTGAGTATATACATACACACAAAAAAATGAAAGCAGGGTCTCAAAGAGATATTTGTATACCCCTGTTCATTACAGCATTATTTACAGTGGCTGAAATGTGAAAGCCACACATGTCCACTGACAGATGACTGCGGCATACATAGAGAAAGAAATATTATTCAGCTTTAAAATGGAAGGAAATTCTGTCACATGCTACAACATGAATGAACCTTGAAAACATCAGGCTAAATGAAATGAGCCAATCGCAATAGGACAAATACTCTGTGATTCTACTCACATGAAGTAATTAGAGTAGTCAGATTCGTAGAGACAGAACATAGAATAGTGGCTGCCAGGGTCTGGCGAGAGGGGGAAAGGGTCAGTTGGTGTTTAATGGAGAAAGAATTTTGGTTTTGCAAGATGAAAACGTTGTGGAGATGGATGGCAGTAATGGCTGTACAATAATGTACTTTATGTTTCTGAACTGCACACTTAAAAATGGTTAAAATGGTCAATTTTTATATGTGCTTTTTTGTTTTACTTTTAGGATATTTTAAAAAGAATAGCACCAAAATAGGTGGCAATTCTGGCCATTCTCTCCATCTCCAGTTCTACCTAATCCAAGCCACTATCATCTCTTGTTTGGAACTCTTGCACTAGCTTCTAATTTGTCTTCCTGATTTCCTTTTGTCACCCCACAATCATCTTGTTACAGAAAAGCCAATGTAATCTTTTAAAAATGTAAATCATATCCTGCTGCCCCTTTGTGTAAAATTTTCCATGGCCTCCCATATACTTAGAATAAAATCCATGCTCCTCACTGAGACTTAAAAACACCTGCTGGATCTTAGACTCCAACTCTCATCACTCTGCCCCTCTCCCACTGTCCTCTGGCCACAGGAGCCAGCTGTTATGTCTGTGAGCTGCATCTTAGTCAGCTAGGGTTGCTATAACAAGCATACCATAGGCTGGAATCTTAACATTTATTTCTCACAGTTCTGGGGGCTGGGAAGTCCAAGTTCAAATTGCTGGTAGATCTAGTGTTTGGAGACAAACACTTTCTTGTTGTATCCTCACATGGCAGAGAAAAGGAGAGAGGTAGAGACAGAGAGAAAAAGATAGATGGGGAAGAGAGGGAGGAAGCAAGCTTTCTCGTCTCTTCTTGTACAGGCACTAATGCCATTCATGAGAGCTTCACCTTCATGACCTAATTATATCCTGAAAGCTTTATATCCTAATCCCACACACCGGGGATTAAGATCTCAATCTATCACTTTGAAGAGAACACATTTGGGCCATAATGGAGGTTCGCACCTAACGTGTTTTGCACTATTTCTTCCACTCTCTGAAAATCTCTTTTTCAGTCTTCACAAGGTATCTCTTTCAGATTTGAATCTCACCCATGAAAAGTAGCCTCAAGTCACCCTCTATCACATCACTCTGCTTTTTGTTTCTATTTTCATTTTTAACTTTTACGTACAGGGGGTAAATGTGCAGGTTTGTTATGTAGGTAAATTCGTGTCGTGGGAGTTTGTTAAACAAATTCATCACCCACGTACTAAGCCTAGTACCCAATAGCTATTTTTCCTGATCCTCTCCCTTCACCAACAAGTAAGCCACAGTGTCTATTGTTCTCTTTGTGTTCATGTGTTCTCATCATTTAGTGCTCACTTTTAAGTGAGAATATGCAGTATTTGGCTTTCTGTTCCTGCATCAGTTTGTTAAGGATAACGGCCTCCAGCTCCATCTATGTTCCCACAAAGCACATGACCTTGTTCGTTTTTATGGCTGTGTAATATTCTATGGTGCACATGCACCATATTGTCTTATCCACTCTACCATTGCTGGGCATTTAGGTTGATTTCATATCTTTGCTGTTGTCAATAGTACTACAATGAACATATAAGTGCATGTGACTTTATGTTAGAACAATTTGTATTTCTTTGGGTATATACCCAGTAATGGCATTGCTGGATTGAATGGTAATTCTGTTTTTAGGTCTTTGAAGAATACCCACACTGCTTTCCACAGTGGTTGAAATAATTTACACTGTCACCAACAGTGTGTAAGTATTCCTTTTTCTCCAGTGTCTGTTATTTTTTGACTAGTAATAGCCATTTTGACTGGTGTGAGTTGGTATCTCATTGCGGTTTTGATTTGCATTTTTCTAATGATAAGTGATACTGAGCTTTTCTTCATGTGCTTGTTGATTGCATGTGCGTCTTCTTTTGAAAAGTGTCTGTTGATGTCCTTTGCCCACTTTTCACTGGAGTTGTTTGTTTTTTGCTTCTAATTTTGTTTAATTTTCTTATACATGCTGGCTCTTAGACCTTGGTCAGATGCATAGCTTGCAAATATTTTCTCCCATTTTGTAGGAAGTCTGTTTGCTCTGTTGATAGTTTCTTTGCTGTACAGAAGCCTCTTAAGTTTAATTAGATTCCATTTGTCAATTTTTGCTTTTGTTGTGATTGTTTTTGGCATTTTCATCATGAAATATTTGCCTAGTCATACATCCAAAATTGTATTGCCTAGTTTTCTTCCAGGGCTTTTATAGTTTGCGGTTTTACATTTAAGTCTTTAATCCATCTTGAGTTGATTTTTGTATATCATGTAAAGTGTTTAATTTCAATCTTCTGTATATGTCTAGCCAGTTATCCCAGCACCACATATGGATAGGGTGTCCTTTCCCCATTGCTTGTTTTTCTCAGCTTTATTGATAATCAGATGGTTGTAGGTGTGTGTCCTTATTACTGGGTTCTCTATTCTGTTCTATTGGTCTATGTGTCTGTTTTGTACCAGTACCACACTGTTTTGGTTACTGTAGCCCTGTAGTATAGTTTCAAGTCAATTAGCATAATGTCTCCAGTTTTCTTTATGCTTATGGTTGTCTTGGCTATTTAGGCTCTTTTTCGGTTTCATATGAATTTTAAAACAGGTTTTTTTCTATTTCTGTAAAGAAATCACAATGATAGTTTAATAGGAATAGCATTGAATCTATAAATAGCTTTGGGCAGTATAACCATTTTAATGCTATTGATTATTCCTATCCATGAGCTCATCTCTAATTTCTTTGAGCAGTGTTTTGTGGTTCTCATCACAGAGATCTTTCACTTACCTAGTTAGCTGCATTCCTAGGTATTTTATTCTTTTGTGGCAACTGTGAATGGGATTATGTTTCTGATTTGACTCTAGGCTTGGCTGTTGCTGGTGTATAGGAATGCTAGTGATTTTTGTACATTCATTTTGTATCCTGAGACTTTGCTGAAGTTGTTTATAAGCTGAAGGAGCTTTTGGACAGAGATTATGGGGTTTTCTAAATATAGAATCATGTTGCCTGCAAACAGGAATAGTCTGACTTCCTCTCTTCCTACCTGGATGCCCTTTATTTCTTTCTATTGCCTGATCACCCTGGCCAGGACTTCCAGAATTATGTTGATTAGAAAAGGTGAGAGAGGACATTCTTGTCTTATGCTGATTTCAACCGGAATGCTTCCAGCTTTTGCCCGTTCAGTATGATGTCAGCTGACATCACTCTTTTTAAATTTTCTTCACAGTACTTACTACCATCTGATGTTTTTTTCCATTGTTTTGTTTAGGTATTTGCCTATTTATGATGTTCTTCCACTAGAATGTTGGCCTGTTGAAAGTAGGAGTTTACAAGGCCTTAAACTACAGCTCCTAGAATAATGCCTGACACAAAATAGGAACTAGCTGGAAATTTCCGGAGAAGAACTTGGCTTAGTACTGCAAGGTCTTTCAGAACAGTGTCTTAGAGAAAAAATATATATAATAAATCCAGAGGACTTTCATTGTATTTCACAAGCACCTGAAACTCAGCACAAGCAGTAGTACATGGCACTTTTCTCTTTATCTATTCAAACTGGCTCCTCCTCCTGCCCTCCCCAAGCCTGTAAATAGAACCGCCATCCACCCATCCACTCACGGTCTAGTAGACAACCCAAATAAGAAAATAAAACCCTTCGGAGCCAGTTGGCTGTAATCCTAGAACTTTGGGAGGCTGAGACGGGCGGATCACTTGAGGTCAGGAGTTCCAGTCTGGCCAACTTAGTGAAACCCCGTCTCTACTTAAAATACGAAAATTAGCCGGGCGTGGTGGTGCATGCCTGTGGTCCCAGATACGCAGGAGACTGAGGTAGGAGCATCGCTTGAACCCGGGAGGCAGAGATCTGAGATCTCACCACTGAGATCTTGCAGTGAGCTAAGATTGCACCACTTCACTCCAGCCTGGGCGAGAGAGTGAAACTGAGGTTTGTTTTCAGTGCCTGAAGTTTCTGATGCTTAGGGTGAAATACCTGTTTGTATCGTGAATAAATTAGTTTCTTAAAAAACATACCTATGGGCGTCAATAAAACACACAGGGATGCCTGTGACCTAAATGGTCATTGAGCGAGAGCTTCGGTTATATACTCACAGCGAGCAGCCTGCAGACCAGCAGCGTGAAATGCAGGATAGGGTAGGAGGTGGGCCAGGGCTTGCTGCAGCCTGGTTCTTAAACTTACCCTAAGACTCCGGCGCCCTGCTTCAGTCTCTTCCCCCTGGCCCTGGAGCAAGGTGAATCTTCAGCGGAGGTGCTGACCGTGCCTGGGTGAGTTTTTTAAAATGAAGCATCTCCGCTATTAGATCCCTAGCAGCGCGAGGCTGTGGACACGAAACTAGAAGCAAAACACTCCGTTTTGTGTACTGCTTATTCCCGTACCTCCCTGTAATAAAGGTACACACAACCCCAGAGGGATGCCCGCTAGGTGGCGCTCGTTCTCCACCTTACCCAGGAGGGTTCGAAGCCGGCACTTGACTTTTTAACACCCTGAAAGATGATTTCCAACCCTGGCTTTTTAGGTAATAAAACTAAGTCCCGAAGAGGGTCTTACGTGAGGTTGCTTCTCTACGACTCAGAGCCGCGCACATAATCTGGTTTCTGAGCCTGAGTTTCCATCACCTGGCTGTCTCTACACATGGTTTAGTTTGTTGATTATAATAAAATGTTGTGTTTCCTTATTTCTACATAACGAGGTTTACGTTCAGATCCTCAGGCCTTGGTGTGATTTGTTTTCAAATGTGTGGAACAGAAAAAAAAAAAGTCATTAGATTTGCCTGACTGAATTTTCTCTTTGATTACCTTAAATCCGAACGAAGCTCCTTTTCCAATGAATAATAAGTAATTAGAAATGGGTAAGATCTATAATGGGAAACAATTAATAAGTCTGAAGGTTAATGAGAAAACTCGATTAAAGTAGAAAATCCAAATGGTTTTGACATCAGACAGAGCCTGATTTAAATCCTGACTTAGCCACTTACTAATAGGAGTCACAGTTTCCTCATCTGTAAAATGGGAATAACAATGTTTTCTACTCATTCCAGTCCCAGCGGTGTGTACATTCAATGAAACAATAGGCTTTTGGTTCCTAGCACACTGTCAGTGAGCAATGTTTGTTAACTACCTTTTATATTATAGTCAGTTACAATACAGCTTCTCTCTGCAGTCTGATATATTTGGACCATGTGCATGAAAAACCCTGCAGGGGGCTGGACAATTCAGGAACGCAGGCGCGGGTGCCCGACGCTCGGGATGCTTAGGCGGTTTGGAGCGTCCTCGGGAGTCTGTGGACTGGGACCGACGGTCAGTGCTGGGCGCGACTTCTGCCTGGACCTGGCTCTGGCGAGCCTGCAATGCCCCCGGCCCCCGTTCCCCGCCACACATACCCTTCATTTGCTCACTTAGAGAAGCACTGGCTTCAAGAGAGCATCGGGTCCAAACTCTCGTTTTAAAGGACTGGAAGTTAAAGAAGGCAGGTGACTTCAAAGTCACCGGCGTCTGAGAGACGAGCCCCGCGTGGCCTTTCGTTGCTGGGTAGCACTCGGTGGGCGCGCCCTCCGGCCACTGGCGTCAGAGAAGGCTGCTCAGGGCGCAGGTGGCAGGCGTTGGGGGTGAGGCGCTCGGTGGCACCGCCAGGAAATCCCCGGCCTACTGGGCGCCCCCGGGAGCGCGGGCACGTGCGCAGCAGCCTACAGCGCGCCCCCGAGGGCCGGGGCTTCCCCTTCCCCGCCCTCCCGGCTTTCGCAGCAGAGTCCGGCTCTCCGCCCGCCGCCTTGGAAGCCTCACCGCACAGCAGCGTCCCCAGCCCGGGCTATTCCGGGGACCGGAGGGTGCAACGCGTAAGGGGCCCGCCAGATCCTAACTGCCGAGGAGGAGCAGGAGGAGGGAGGAGGAAGAAGAGGAAGGTGTGGCGGAGGAGGGGAGGGAGGCAGAAGAAAGAGAGGCCAAAGACTAGAAGAAGATGGGCCCGGGGAAGCCGAGGGGGTGCGTCGGGGGAGCAGGGCGCGGACGCCGAGCGAGCCCCGCGCCTCCCAAAAGCCTCACCGGCCGCCCCGCCCGGCCGCGCCTCTCCGCCGACTCCCAGGCCGGCTCAGGCCGGAGCGTGGCACGGTCGGGAGGTTGCAAAGTTCCTGGAGCTCACAGCTGAGCCCGAAGGAAGTCGCCCTCGATGGGCACGAAGCGGGGCCCAGGCACGCCCGCGAGATCGCGTTAGGATCTGCGGTCCTCCGACTGGCGCGGGCCTGCTGCGCCTTCGCCACACACCCCCACTCTGGGCCTGGACTCCGCAGTGACGCCGGGTATTTCTGAGCATCTGACCACCTCCCGTCCCCCACAGCCTTTTCGTTCCCACCCAAACCCTTACTAGGAGCAGCTTCTAGTTGCAGCTCAGGACCCATGAGTTCACTCTCTCGCCAAGCACTCAGCTCCCGGCCCTGCCTACGGTCACCCGCAGACCTAATGGTCGGCTAAGCGCCGCAGTGGCCCGAGATGACACCAGGAGCCTCCCTTGCTGTGCGCTTCCGGAAGACGCGGAACGTCTTTCTCACACTCCTGGTACACAAAAATACCCAACAACTCAAAATCGCCGAACCACATCTTTTCGCGCTTTAAAAACCTCTGCCCGAGCCTGTGGCAGGAGCATATCCAACTGTGATTTGGATTTATTTTTAAACATCGAATCGAAGGGAAGAGGGGAGGGATTCGCAACTAAAGCGTAGTTTTTTTTTCAAGCAAGTCTTTACATAGCCCCAAACCTACTCTAGTACTCTGTCATTCAGCCCCCAAACGTCTCTGCCTGCCCTTATGGTTCGGATCTCACTCCACTATTAGCACCAAGTCCTAAATCCACAAAGAGATAGCTGTGCAGGATACCAAACCCATGTCTGCCTTTCCCCTACCTTCCAGGCAACTGGTGTCAATCTCCTCACTGTAGTTCCCAGCATCCCAGCCTGGGGTGCGGAGAACGATAATTTAAATAACATAGCGGGGAGGAGAGGACACACAGTTTTGAAAGACGGTAAGCATTCAGCTGTGTTCCCCTCTACGTCCTTACACTTGCTGAGCACTGACACCAAATTTAAACCGCGTTCCTTCAATACTGATGTAATTGTAAAGAGCTATAAAGGGCAATGACCTCTTGAAGTGAGTGTTTTTTTCCCCAGGTACCCTACGAGGTCTGCACAAATCGAGAAAGCATCATGTAGCAGAAATGCTGAAAACTATAGATGCTGCAAAACCTCATTCTGAGGCTGAAAACTATGAATAGTGGGTGTATTTTCTCCTGCGGTGCAGAAAAAGAACCACCAAAAACAAAGCAACAAGGGAAAATGTTATTTATTTTAATGATACCAAAAACACCAGTCCTAGCAATTTATTAAAGTTAAATCATAGTCCTTTAAACATATTTAATGGTTCAAGTTTGTGTATTTGGTGTTAACCCTCTGGTAAAGTTTATGGAGAACAGTGAAGTACGTTAATTGAGCAAATTTTATGTTAAAAAAGGAATAACAAATTTAAAAATGTTTTTATATAACCACAATATTTGTATTTCTTAGCTTGGTTCCTCCTATTACATAATAGAATGCATTTCTTCTTTTTTAAAGAGCAAAAAGTATTGTCACTTCTGGATCACTTTATTATGGTAATTCCTAGATATACTCTTAAGCAAACAAACATATCTATTTATAATTTTATTCAACGCACAGGTAAGAGATTAAAAAAATGAAAGTTTTCTTTTCTTCCTGATGCAAAGCTTAACAAACTCCAATTAAATTCAGTATTGATCGGCCAGGAAAACAACCGTAAAATTTACAGAAATTCTCCCAAAGATGCCTTTCAGTTCTTCTCCTCTCCTGACCTTACTTCTAACGAAACCATTTTTTCTAATTCCTCTATAAAAACTGAATCAAATCAAAGACGGCGAGGAAAGAAAAATATTTCTATAGTGATCTTAATTAACTGATCATTTCAGCAAAGAGCATTAGCAATGAGGTATCAGCGAAACTGTAGGGAGAAAAAAGGATGCATTTTGTTCTTCGTGTTTATGACTCTTCCTAGAGAACAGAAACTACGAGCATGATTTATGGAACTGCATTATATTGGATTTTCTCCGCAGATTTGACTCAACTTATTATCAGTATTCTATTAAAGTGCTGGAATAGGTGGATACATCTGCAGAGTGAGAAACGTGATTTGCCTCCGGTGGATGAGCCTCCCAGTTGCTGGAGAGTGCTTCGAGGACCAGGCTTAGGAGAGAAGGGGTTAAGTCAGACCCTGTCTTTAGCGGCGCAAAGTGCCCAGTTTTGTCTGTTAAAGTCAGCGTCGCCCAACTGGAGCCAGCCAATGCACGGCCGGGAGCGCCCGGGACAGCCCAGTGGAGGGGCGTGGCCTGAGGCTGTCACTCAGCAGTGAGGAATGACACCCTCGCGGGAGGGGGGCCGTACAGTGGAACGCTAGGGAAGGAAAGAGAAAAGAAACAGATAAAACCCGGGCAGGGGGTAAAAAGGTGCCCCGCGCCTCCTGGAATCCAGCGGCCGCGGCCGCCACCGCCATCGCCGCCGCCGCCGGGGCTGGGCTCCGGAAGAGCCTGCCCAGTCCGGCAGGGAAGGACGAGCCAGGAGCGAAATCCTGCAGGCGGGGAAGGGACAGGCGCTCAAAGAAAAGTGACTCGGGCCGCGCGCCCCGGCGGCGCTCGGGAGGGGACTGCAGCTGCGGAGGGGCCCCCGCCAATCCTCCTTCACGTCCCCCGAGGGGGCAGACCCCGGCCCGCCCCTAAGGGCGAAAAGGGCTGAGATAATCCAGCTGAGCTGCGCAAGCAGAGCGTCTGGCTCTGGATTCCGGGGGAGGGGGTCACCGGGCGGGGTGGGCCTCTGAGGTGGGGGTGAGGGTCGGCGCAGATCCTGGGACGCAGTGGGGCGGGGGCTGCTGGGCCGCGCAGGAGTGGGCGGCTGCGGCCTCGCGCACCCGGCTCACTCGCGCTACGGCCGCCGGCGCTCTCCGTCCAGCTCGGAGCTGCTCGGCGCCCCAGCTTCCCGCCCCGCCGGCCGCTCCGGCCCGCGGCGCAGATGGCTGTGCGCGGCGCCAACACCTTGACGCCCTTTTCCATCCAGGCGATCCTCAACAAGAAAGAGGAGCGCGTGGGACTGGCCGCGCCAGAGGGGCGCCCGGCGCCCGGGGGCACAGCGGTGGCGGTGGCTGCGGCACCCGCTGTCTGCTGTTGGCGGCTCTTTGGGGAGAGGGACGCGGGCGCGCTGGGGGGCGCCGAGGACTCTCTGCTGGCGTCTCCGGCCGGTACCGGAACAGCTGCGGGGCGGACTGCAGAGAGCCCGGAAGGCTGGGACTCGGACTCCGCGCTCAGCGAGGAGACTGAGAGCAGGCGGCGCTGCGCGGACGCGCCGGGGGCCAGCCGGGCCGGCTTCGCGGGGGGATCCTTGAGCCTCGGCCAGCCGATCTGTGAGCTGGCCACTTCCAAAGACCTAGAGGAGGAAGCCGCGGGCCGGAGCGACAGCGAGATGTCCGCCAGCGTCTCAGGTCTGCTGCGGCTTCGCGGGGATGGGGGCCGGGCTAGGGGGATGGACGTGGAGGGCAACCATGCCGAGTGGGATGGCCGGCTATGAGCACCCTGCGCCCTGGGGCTCGGAGGCTGGCCAAGTCCCGAAGTTCTGCGAGCTGGCGCGAGCTGCTCTACCCCTTGGGAAACTGAGCCCGGGAGAGACCGGAGGAGCTCCTCAGAGCTCTGCGTCCCGTCCCGGGGCGAGGCCTAAGACGTTCCGGGCCCATGTGCATTAGACTGGGTTGGAGAATCGCTGCCCCCTGCATTCGCGGTTCTTTGAGTTCGTCGCCAATGCTTTCTGCCGTGTCTGTCCCCAAACCCCCAAAATCAGGGAAGCCGAAAAGCAAGGGGTTCAGACACCTCAGATAGCCAGTGCCTTAGCTCTGGACCAGAGACCCTGCCAGCTCAGGGTCCCAGGGCCTGGCCCCACAGTAGGTGGATATGTGGTGAAGAACACCTCAGAGTGGGCCAGAGCTGAGAATCTGCAGAACTAGAGCTTTAGGGAAAGGGCTGGTGTGGCTTTCTCAGACCCGAGGTCTGGGAGAGCAGCCCTAGGCCAAAGATCCCGGAGTGGGCCTTCAGTTCGTCCTGGAGGCGGGAGAGGCCTCCTCAGCCGTGGCCTGGCCTGTTCTGTGGTCTGGAAGATCCCGGTGCCTGCCCTAGTTGGGTGCAAGCTTCTGTAGTCTCAAGCAGCGGGGAGCGCTGGACCTTTCTGTTGGAGTGCTTCGGGAGGGCGGGTAAGAGGCTGAGAAGCTGGTGTGGGATTAGGGTCCCAAAACTCGAGGCAGGGGTAGCCCCCTCTATTTACTCTCCAGTCCATCCTCTCATTTCCTTGCGAAGAGGAGAGGAGCCCATCTAAGGCCTTGGCTCAGACTGTTTGCATGTCCCTCACAGCAATCCCGGGCAATTCTACCTACCTCTGGCCCCTGGATCCGCCTCCACCTTCCCTTACCTGCACCAGACCAAGTGTGTGCTGCGAGGACGCGCGCGTGTGTGCGTGTGAACTGAGTGTGGGGAGGCGCGTGAACCCAAGCAGAGAGACGGAAATGCAGCCTAGAACTCCAGTGCTCAGCGCTGAGAGCTGAGAGTTTTCACGGATGATCGGGTCCAGTGCCCCAAGTTACTGAGAGGAGCCTGGGGCCCAGAGAGGGTGGGGAGCTGGTCTTGACAACAGAGCGTTGGCACAGCGGCTGAGTCAGCCGTCCTCCTTTGAAGAGGCCTAGATCGGATACCCAGTGGGGCAAGATTCTGAGATCTGCCTCCCGGGCCCAGGGCCTCCCAGAGCTCCGACGGAGTGGGATCAAAGTGTATTTCCGCCCCACCCCCGTGACCCCTGCAGTTGAGGCCCAGTCTCACCTCGTCTGTGGCGCTGACAGTCTCTTGTTTCTGTTCCCACCGGGGTCCGCAGACGACCGCAGCCCAAGGACCGAGGACGACGGTGTTGGCCCCAGAGGTGCACACGTGTCCGCGCTGTGCGGCGGGGCCGATGGCGGGGGCGGCAGCGGGCCGGCGGGCGTCGCGGAGGAGGAGGAGGAGCCGGCGGCACCCAAACCACGCAAGAAGCGCTCGCGGGCCGCCTTCTCCCATGCGCAAGTTTTCGAGCTGGAGCGCCGCTTTAACCACCAGCGCTACCTGTCCGGGCCCGAGCGGGCCGACCTGGCTGCGTCGCTGAAACTCACCGAGACGCAGGTGAAAATCTGGTTCCAGAACCGTCGCTACAAGACCAAGCGCCGGCAGATGGCCGCCGACCTGCTGGCCTCGGCGCCCGCCGCCAAGAAGGTGGCAGTAAAGGTGCTGGTGCGCGACGACCAGAGACAATACCTGCCCGGCGAAGTGCTCCGGCCACCCTCGCTTCTGCCACTGCAGCCCTCCTACTATTACCCCTACTACTGCCTCCCAGGCTGGGCGCTCTCCACCTGCGCGGCCGCCGCAGGCACCCAGTGAACTGGCCTGGGCTGAGGCCGCGAGTGATTCCCGCGCCCCGGCTCCGGACCGCCGCTGACCGCTGTAGGCTGTAGCCTGCACGGGGCGCCCAGCCAAGGGGGCACCGGGAGGTGAAACCCAGCTCCAGCTCCGGTTGGCCAGGACTTGTGCTCTGGCAGCTGGGCTGAGTCTGCCCCGAGGGGGCGCCTTTTTCTAATTCGAACAGGGGCACCCTATGGCCTAGGGGCCCTGATAGCCCACCGGCCTGGAAGCCCCTGGACTCTATTTATTGTCACGACAATGTTGGAGTTGAATTTGGATTCAAATTATGTCTGCCTGGGGGTGGTGTTTTCCCTGAGCGGGAACTCCTGGAAACCACATAGCCTTGAATCCTCGGAATTTCAGGCCTGCTGGGAGCGTCCTGCACTAGGCCACACGAGTTCATGGTATCCATGCTACCAATCTATGTGTATCTACATATCTTTTATTTTTGGAAATTGCTTTTGTAACCAAGGGGTGCGAAATCCTGACAGTCCCAGGCACACCAGGCCAGGGGTTGATTTGTAACGTGAAGTTTTGGGTTTTCAGGCCCTCCGCTCCACCCCTCCGGTGTGTCAGAGCTCGGGTGGGGGCGCCCGATTAGGGTGCTGAATGTAAGGAAGGGAGCCTCCGAGCGTGGTGCAAGCCGGGGGTCTCACACCTTCCCTCTCTGAAGCCCAGGTCCGCGCCCAAGCAGGAAGCGCCTGGGAGCCCCCGAACGAGGAGAGCGCACAGCCGGGCAGCCCTCTGCAGAAATTTTTCTTCAGTTTCTTTTTATTTGTTTAAAGGAGGTTAAGACGTGTAGCACTTTTCAGTTGTTTGTATTCAAATGACGGTTATTTTTGTATTCAATGTGAATATCCCTGGCCAGCCTTTCCACGGCGCCCACGGCAGTGCCGCCTCCTGGCCCTCAGTCTTTATCTTCCACCCCCTGCAACTCCTGTGCTGTGGCCCGGGACTCCCCTCTCCGCCCCTCACTGACCCTGAAACAGGTGATCCTACCTGTCTTGTCAACCTCGCCGCTTTTCGCCTCCTTAAGGGCACTGTGCACTCAACTAGAGTATTAACTGTAAAAAGATTTGTGAGGTTTGGAAGCTCTATTCGCTGTATTTTTTCTTTAATTTATAAACTTTTAGTTTAACTTGCCCTCTGGACGCCGCGTTTTCTCTGACACTGTCTCTTTTCGACTTTGGGAAACCAGTAAGGAGGGCTGCAAATAGCTGGGACCTTTTCCAACCTCTTTTCCTTGCACCAAGGATGCTTAGTCTCTCCTGGGAGCAAACCTGCTGCCCGCCCACTCCTCAAGCACGGTGTAAACCTGGGCAGCTCAGAGAAATAATGACTTCGGGGGCTTTGCAGGAGTCATGGATGAATCCCACTGAATCTGGGAACAAATTCCTAGGATTTCTCCCCATCCTCCCGTGAGCATCGGTTTCAGAGCCTAGTAAGACCGCATGGTTGAAGCCCCAGCCAGTGACTTTTCCCCCATCCCAATATACTGACCCTTTTTCCTCCCCTTACCCTACCCCAGTTCTCTCTGCTTTCGATTTTAGGAGCGTTTCTCTACGTTATCTAGTTTTAGTTTCAAGAGAGGTTTGGTGAAAACTCCCGCTAAAATTCGGAAGCGATTAGTTGCAAACCAGGCTCGAAAAACGTGTCTCTCGGAGAAGGGTCACTTGCGAGTTTACCTCCCACAGGTGCAACTGGCGCTCTACAAGGTTTCAAAGGGCTTTGCCGCACTCAACTACAGGGCGTCATTTGATCCTCAGCGAAGCTCACCAGGGGAGCAGAAAATGAGCAGGGCACCGGTTATTTATTACCCCATTTTGCAGATGATCATACCCAGCTGGAGCTCCCAGACTCCCCAGAATGCCACGGATTCACTGGAGCTAAATGCTCACCTTTACTAGCCGCTCGCTCAAGCCTAGTGCCCAGCTAGCAAGGAAGAGTTAATGCCACATTGCGGACGTTGAAGCCTCCAGTCCGCGGGACCGGAGCCGGGAAACACCAAAACCCAGGCCGAGGCTTCTTTCAATTTCACCTGGGGCCGAAAGCTCGATTAGCTCTCCGCCGCAGCGGCGACTTTTCCCAGCTCCCAGGCCTCCGAGCTTTGGTACTCTAAAGACCTTGACTTGGGGTCTTGCAAGTCCTCAGACCGGCCAGGGCGGAGCGTGGTACCAAGCGTTTCACAAAATGATCCCCGCTTCCGGAAACAGCAAAATGTAAAGGGAGAGGAAAAGGACCTCGGGATATGCACACTCCCACCCGGTCCCCCACTCCAGTCCAACTACCTTCCATATGCTTCTTGCAATCATCTTGTTTCTTTACAAAACGCTTTAAAATTCTATTTTAATTTTGAAATTAATCATGAATGTGTTTTCCTTGTAGAGAGTTGGAACATTTCCGATAATGCTAGAATCTCCTCTCTTCCTCTCCCCAGGGATCACCACTTACCGAGAGGTTTTTTAAGAGGAGGGATTTTTCTCCCTTTCTGAAAAGGCAGTTGCTTCTTGCTGCGTCTTAACTTGGTAGTTTGTTCTCCATCTTTGCTGACTGGGTGGTGGAGAACCAGGGAGTTTCTATAGAGTAGGAAAAGGCACGGAGGTCTGGGTCGCACCCCCAGCGGCTCCATCTTCCAGCGCAGACTCCAACTACCCTGCGGACCCGGGCGCCCCTTCCCTTTCTCCCACTTTCCGGCCCCCTGCCTGGGCCGGCTCCGCCGGCTGGGTCCAGCTGCCCGGGAAAAATGACTCAAATGAAATCAGTTTGATCCGTATTATGGCAGTTTCCCTCCGAGCTGTCCCGCGGTTTGGGTCGGAGAGAATGCTCTGAGGTCTGATTCTGGGAGCTGGAGGCGGCCTTCGGGTCCAGCTTCTGCTCCGAGGAGTTCTCCCCGCATTTCGCGATCCAGATCCGTGTCTTTACTTGGGTCTTCTGCCGCGGACGCGGCTCCCGGTAAAAATTTGCACTATTACTTTTTTATTTCATCGCTTTCTTTTCCTTCTCCGCTATCCTCTCGCCGCCTTTCTTTTTTTTTTTTTTTTTTTTTTTTTTTTTCCTATTTTTTATTGTATTTTATTTTTGGAAAGATGAGTAGTCCTGCTCCCTGCCCGCCCTGCCTACTAAAGGGCATCTTCGTTCACCCACTGCCGGCAACCCCGGCTGCTCCTCTGAGCCCTCTCGGCCTTCTCTGTGCCTGGTCGCCCGAAGCAGTGGCAACCGCCGCCTGGGCCCGGTGGACCTTCGGCCTCTTCATCATTCTCAGTCCCTTTGGCGCTTAGCGAATGAATCTTAGAGCTGGCCTTGGAGATTTTCGAATTCGACCCACCCACTGTACAGATGGATAAACCAAGGCGAGGGGAATGGCTGGGAAAGAGGGCGGAACAGGCTATGACTTGCTCTGAAATTGGTCCCAGGGATTCAAGTCGAGCCCACAAATCTTACTCCCAGCAGCAAATTTGGGATCAACCAACTGCCAAATGGCTGGTGGGTCTGGGTGTGTGTGTGTGTGTGTGTGTGTGTGTGAGAGAGAGAGAGAGAGAGAGAGAGTGAGTTTGGGGGTGGGGAGGAAGAAAGACCTGACTTCCTGCCCTAGCTAGTCCCAAACCGCCTCTCGTTTCGAGATATTAGGTTTGAGGGGCTCTCGGATCCCCAGAGAGTAACGTAGATGAGTAGGGATGACAGAGTGAGTTGAGATTGGGTTTCATTTTAGAAAATGGCTTAAAGGCTGCACCGAATCCCAGCACCTTCCCTGCTCCCCCACGCTGGAAAATAGAAGAGGGTGACATTGACACATCATTCAAGAAGGTCGTAATCGGGCTCGACCATGAGTGCCTGTCCTCTGAGCAGGGGCTCAGCCACGTCAGTGTCCAGAACCCTGAGAAACAGGGCCCGTGGAAGAGTGACATCTGGGGGCTTCTGAGTAGTGGGGAGTGTGCTGAATGCGGGCTCTTGGCTTCCTCTCCAAGACGCCTCTGGAGCAGATCCTAGCAATGGCACATCCCATAGAGGCAGAACTTCATCCTGGGTCTTCAGAAGTCCTGGCAAGCGGGGGTCCTGGGGCTCTAAATCCCTAACCGGCCTCTGGAGCTCAGCACCAGCCAGGCCAACAATCCACTCTTCTCTACCCACATTTCAGTCCGTGTTTGGGAAGAAAATGTGGAATCTGGCTTTCTCAACGCAAAGTCCACGAAGTTTTACAGAAAGCCTCCTGCGCTGCGGAGAAAAGGAACGTGAGCAACAGAGAAAATCAGACATTTCTAAACCCGCACGCTGGTCGAAGGAGCCTCTGGGCCCCAAAAGAGGAACCGGGGGCGTTTGGGCAGCACTCTTTACCAGATCCCAGGCAGATCCGCACAAGGGTCCAGACAGCTGCCTGAGCACAGCAGGGCTTCCACCTTGCAGGTCACACACTTCAGCCTGCCAGCCACCTTACTTGGCAACCGAACAGAACTGCGTGGGGACTGCAAGAGAAGGCAAATTGTTGACGGCGCTTTGTAAGTCGGAAAACGCTGAAGGCGGGTAGCTAGGCCAGTGGCTGTACACGATCTGGACCCACCGCTTTTACAGACGCCAGCGAGGTGGATGAAGGCCAGACCAGAGCCTCGAAGGAAGCAGCAGCAGAGGCTTCTAATCCCAAGGAGGACTGGAGGAGCAATCAAACAATATTTAACAATAAGAAGAACAACAAAAAACAACTCCATTCATTTGTCCGGAGTGTTACAGGTGATGAGCTTCCAAATCCTGTTAAGATCCGGTTGGCAGAGGCTCCCTGTAGCCTGGTGCACATGACATTCATTTTACAATTGGGGAAACACATGCTCGATGAGCCGATGTAACTTATCCATGGCCACAGGTCATTTAGAGGCCAAGTCCATAGTCCTTCAAAGCCCAGAAGCATATTTTAGGATTTCAGATGGCAGGGTAGATTGTCTTTTCTGCCAGCTTTGGGTCTGGAGTGGCCTGATCACTAACGTGTGCAAGCATTTTGAAAACGATTAAACACTGTGCAACCCGTATGGGTTCATTATTATTGCTCCCATGATCATTATTCTGAACTTCTGGGCAATGGTGAATTGGCTGAGGTAAAACAATCTGCCTCCAACTCCTGCGAGTGTCCTGTAGGTTGCTGAGCTTAGGGTCTCTCAAAGGTCTAGAGACCCTGGCTTCTGTCAGTTTTTGCTCCCCTGATACTTTTAGGAATGAGGCAATGCTGAAGTAGGGTTGCAAAAAATTGTATTATAAACTCTTACATCATCTAATAAACTGGGGGTTTTGTAGTCACATACAGGAGTTATTCAATATAAATTGGGTTGTTCAAATTATTAAAGCATTTATAAAAGTTTGATTCCCAGAGCCCTGCAGGCAGGGGTGGTCTGGTGTAGGGTATACGTTTAAGCTGAACCATGAATTTCTTTTAAACATGTTGGGTGTGTGTCTGAAGTTGTGCCTCCAGTGAAGAAAACGTCGAAAGTCTAAATGTGGGGCAATTCGGGGATGTAAGAACTGGGCAAAGCGCCCTGCAGCCCCGCACTCCAGCCTGAGTCCTGCCCTTTCGGGATTTTGCTTGGAAGCGGGCGGGGAAAGGTAGGAGCGTGGCTTCTGGCCGACCCAGAGCCGACCCGGAATCCGCGGCCACTAGCGAATGGCACCTTTCTGTTCTGTTGGAATGTACGGTTTAAAGGGAACACTGGGTAGCTGCGGGGGTGAGGGTGTTACCTTCCTTTGAGCCTCCCGAGAGGTAAGCTCGCTCCTGAGCTTAAACTTCTCCTCCAAGCTTGTGTGAACATGCGTGACGAGTTCTCCAGGCTCAAAGCCCGCTCTCATCCTCTTTCCCTCCCAATCCATGCCCCAGCTCGCAGTCCTTGGTGCCTCCAGCCGTCGCGTCGTTTGTGCGCCCCGGGAGCCCAGAGCGCCTAGTCTCCGCAGCCCTTAGGGTCCCCTGCGAGCGCCTGCATTAATCCGCACCGCTTCTGCAATCGCAGCTTTAAACTCCCGGCGTGAGGATCCGGCGCTGGGTTCTGTGCGGCGAGCCTGGGAGCTTCTTGGTGAGTTCTTTCCATCTCTGTCCTGGCCCCCTTCTTTAGCTAAACTCAGGCTCTCTCCCTAGGACCTTGGTGTGTGCCCTTGCGCCTGGGGGAGGATGCACTATGTGGAAGCTTCTCTGCTGCCTGCACCTTCGAGGGTGGGAGGTGGTCAAATCGGGCTCAATTACCCCACAGGTACACAGTGTAAGGCCGTCTGAGGACCCGGGCTCCTTAGGCCTGAGGCAACTCTGCCACTGACTTGGTCAATTTTAGGCAATTAACTGCTTTTCTCTGGGCCCCTATTTTTTAAAAAGTTGTAAGACTCTTGGGTAACGTTTAGAGTTCAGACTCACCTCTGGCTTGCAGTGGAGTAAAGCACAAAGACTTTCTACTTTAAATAATGAGTCGTGCCTTTCCTGAGCACAGTTTTTGTTTGGGCGCCGGGATGGGGAGGTGGTTGAAAGATTCGCCCCAAGTTGCTGCCCTGCAGACCTCCCCAGGAAGGTCACTATCTTTGGGGCTCCGCCATCAGCCTTCCCGGGCCTGAGCAGTCAGCTGTTTGGGAATGTCCAAGTTTTCCTCCGGGAGGACTTCTTCCAACTCACTGCGCTCCTTAGGGAGAAGGCCTGAGGCTAGTCCTCTGTGGCCGCACTAGTCTCCTGAGAGTCCCCTGTCCTTGGATGAAAAACGCGTTAAGGCCAAAAAAAAAAAAAAAAAAAAAAAAAAAAAAATGCCCCAAGTGGTTTCTCGCCAGTGGTCCACCAGAAAGTGAGGGTGGGCAGCTCGCTGTAAAACGAGAGCCAGTAAAGCTGCTCATTTTTAATAAGCTCATTAACATTTTTGAATGGTTTTCCTTGTGCGCACTGAGGCCTCCCTGGGAGGCGCGGGAGAGCTGGGCAGCGGGGTTTTTGCGAACCAACACCCACCAGCACCTGCGCGCTGGGGTGCCACCGATTTTGGCACAAGGGACCTGGCCGGGCAGGAGTGGCTGGGCAATGCCCACAATGCCAACTCGGGACCTCGGTGTCCAGCAGCGGTGCAGCCTCATTGTGCGCAGCAGGCAGGACTGTGGCCATCGGAGCTTACCAGGCTTCGTAGGTTCAGAGGTCGCTAAGAAGCTTGGGCGACCGTGTAAGTGGCCCTGAATTGTCCCCGAAGCTTTGAGGGATCAGCAGGCCTGGGGTTTGTCCTGGTCAACTTCCTTTTGGCTTATGTTTTTGGAAAGGGCTTCAATGGATTTGAGGCTCTTGAGAATTAAAAAACCAAGTAATGAAACTTCTGCTCACACGGGCGAGTATTTCTGCCAATGTCAGTCTGCAGCGGGAAGTCCTCCACACGCATCCTGGATGGCAGGCAGAGCTGTCACCAGGGTGACCCGGCCCCCAGGAATCCCTCTTTGTGGAGGAGGCCGGGGACACTGCCCCTCCCCTTCTCCGGAGAAGTTGAGCAGTGCATCCTTGGACCTTTGGAGTGCCCGAGAAAGGAAGCTAAAGACACACCCACGCAGAGGCGGTGAGGAAAATAAAGACTTCCTGAGGGCAGAGTAGATAAGACAGAAAGCGGGCTGCAGGGAGGACCTCACTTGGCCAAGTTCTCCCATCCCTTCAGATCTTGATTTGCAGATCTTAGGTCTTCACTGAGTCACCCACTCCCCAAATTTGAGCTAACAGTCCCTCCTAAGTCCCAGCTTCCCAGCCCTTATCACCTGGGCTCGGAGTTGGGCTCTGTTGATATCTGGCCTCGGGGCCTCTGGGAATACAGGGATGGGAACTCATGCACTTACCAGCAACCCAGTGCACCTAGCACTGGCCTGTTACTTTTTGGCCTCCAAAACATACTGGAAGAACACATGAATAAGGCCAGGGTCCTTCAGCTTCATCTATGTCTGTTCCCAACACACCCTTTCCAATCTAACCCTCTGAGGGCCTGGAGACCCTTACAAAGCTGGTGTGGGGGTGGGAGGACCAGCTGGCACTCTCCAAGCCTGGTCAAGTTCTCACTCTTGTTCTCCTGGCCTGCTGGGGGCGGGTCCTGGGGGAAAAGGCCCAGTGCAAGAGGCAGGCTTGTTTCTGGTCAAGTTCTCCAGCTTCAGCCCTCAGATTTTTTCCTGGTGGGTTTCCTGCAGTGAGCAAACCCCACCTGCCAACATCTCATACTTGATGGCATTAAAATACACATTAACTTCCCATCACCAGATAAGGGCTGAAAAACAAGGGCCCTGAAAACACATTCTCCGTTTCAGGTTCACTCTGGAAATGGTTCAGTTTTGAAATTGGAAAGAAACTGTGGTAGTGTCCAGGCTGGGGTGTGTGGAGACACTCTGGGAGAGGTTGTGGCTGGTGGTGGAGAGCGGGGACTGTCCTGGGTGGGGATGAGAGGGTGGGGGAGGGGAGGCATGGGAGGGGATTCGGCCTTTTGGGTCCTGGCAGAGCAGCTTCCCTCGGATGCTTTGTTGAGGTCCATGGGCTTAGGCCCAGCACCGGGATATGAGCCTGTGGCAGTGCTGATCGTTGGGATAGCTGCTTTCCCACAATCACCCTTGCTCTCTGGATTTCCAGAGCAGGATTTGGCATATAGTAAGCATTGAAATGTTTTCAGAGGAAAGATCTCTACCTAGAGTGTTTTATGTTCAAGAACACTGCCACTTCTTTTGAATCTGAAGGCAGGTAGTATTGATTTCCTGAGGGCCAGAGGAGCAAAGGAAGCTGATGACTCATCCAGGAGCAATCAGCTGGAAAAGCTGGACCCAGTGACTCAGGCTTGATGTCTTTTTGATACTGCAGGAGGGAAGGCAATGAAAGCTTCCTCCTGAAAAATCTCCATCGAAACAGAGGTGGACTTGGAGCCAGGCTTTCCTGAAGACCTAGTTTACAGTACTTTGCTGAAAAAATGAATAGCCCCAACAAAGATGGGCTACTGATAGGATTACATGCTCCTGAGTAATTGGCACCACCAAGTACTTGTAGCCCAGCTGATAATAAGTTTTGCAAAGTTAAACAAGGACATGAGCTGGGCACAGTGGCTCATGCCTGTAATTCCAGCACTTTGGGATGCCGAGGTAGGTACATGGCCTGAGGTCAGGAGATCAAGACCAGCCTGGCCAACATAGTGAAACCTTGTCTCTACTAAAAATATAAAAAGTTAACTGGGCATGGTGGCAGGCACCTGTAATCCCAGCTACTAGTGAGGCTGAGGCAGGAGAATTCCTTGAACCCAGGAGGCAGAGGTTGCAGTGAGCTGAGATTACACCTTTTCACTCCAGCCTGGGCAACAAGAACAAAACTCCATCCAAAAAAAAAAAAAAGGACATTTAAAAACAATATATCTACGAAGATGGTAAGAGGTAGACAGAAAGTGTGGATTGATTATAACAACAACCCAAACAGTGGGAAGGCAGTCCCCACTGGAAACCTTCTTTGAAGAAATAGGTTCTGTATATCCCAACCACAACTGTAGTTGTGGTTTAAAAAGAAATTCAATATACAGGCTTTTAAGGTTTAGAAAAGAAACACATTGAAGGGAGCCTCATTTTCCAGGGCATTCCCTCTGTCCAAAAGAATCTGCAGAAGAATTTTTAAAAATAATTCTTTCCCAAGATGTCAAATATTTGACTTATAATCATTGTTTTCCATGAAATACTGCCTGCAGTGAGGCGCTTCCTAAATATACTTGTCTCATTTATAAGAGGCTTGAGTCCTGCTGCCAGGAGGACTCAATGAGGAGAATGCCAGCCAAGCACACATGGAGAAGGTGGCCACAGGATGCAGGAAGGAGAACTGGAGTCCTGTCCTTTCAAAGGTGTCCAGCCAGGGGAAACCCTCAACAATGAGCTCCGAGGAAATGTGCAAACAGAGGTTTCTCTAAAGGGACAAATCTTTGTTGTGGAATCCTTGTCTGTTCTCTCTTTCCTTCTTTCTTTGCTCCTTCATTTATTTAGTTGCTCAGATACTCAGCAATAATAGTTGAAAGCCTATTCTGTACCAGGGATGCAGAGAAGAAAGGTCCCTGGCTTGGTGGAGTTTACAGCCTAGTTAGGGATAAGGAATGGCAGTGCCAAAAGAAAAATAAAATACGCTGTGGATTAGTGCCTGTGAACATGCTATATTATTTTGGGAGTTAGTGAGGAAGGTCACTGGAATATCAAATATGTGTAAGAGTGCTTTTAGTGGGTGCAGATACTGAGGCTGGGTCACCACCTCCCTGTCTCCATGTCTGCCTTCTGGGCTTAGTCTCTGTCCCTCTGTGTCCATATGTTCAGTCCTGATTCACTGAGTACCAAAGGCAGAGCAGTGAGGGCAGAGGCCAGGCCCAGGCTCTGGGTGCTAGCCGTTGCACTCCAGCCTGGGCAACAAGGCTCCCACCCCTTTCCTTCCCCGCCCACTTTCTTAACAGAGTCTTCCAGGGTCTTGTGGCAGGGTGGCCTAGGCACTGAATGAACTTTAGCACCAGGACCCTGGGGGCCTCAGAAATGGGATCTGAGGTCCCCATTGCTCAGAGATGCGAGGGAGGCTGAGAAGCTTCTGGAAAGGGCTGGAGGCCGCTTTTCCTTCTGCCTGGGCAGCAAACCTCCAAGCCTGTGCAGACCAATCATTGTGTCCTGGTAACCAGTGCTTTATTTAGCACCTAATCTCTTTCCTGCTCTGCAGTAAGTGCTTTCCATGAATTATTTCATTCATTCCTCCTAGCAGCTCAACTTCCATTACCTTACTTTGGGGGATCAACACTACCCTGGCCGAGGAGCTAGGGTTCGAACCTAGTCTTTCTGGCTCCAAACTACTCAGCGCTGGCCACACGTGCATTGATTTCCCCAGGCAGCGATGAGGGTACCATTTATGGAGGAGAAAAATGAGGCCCGGAGACGTGACTAAATGGGCACCAATGTTATGTCAGGCACAGAGCTAAATGTTTTACGTTTAGTGCATTTCATTTTCCCCAAGCTCTTTGAGAGGTGGAATTCAAGGGCGGGTAGGAAACAAGAAAAAGCCAGCTAGGAGAGCTGTTGATTTGAAGCCTTGCAGGTCCAAATGGCAGAGTGGTAAACAGGCTTTGGAGGCAGGGCCAGGCTTATCTTCCACTTTTCCTTCTTCCTCAGCTTCAAGGCCCTTGAGTGAGTTCCCTAAACTTGGGTTCTCATTCTCCCCAAGGAATAAAGAGACTCATAGGTTGGCTTGGAGATAAAAGGAGGTAATGTAGTTAATGCCGTTTGGAGTGGGTGCTTAGCAGAGAGCAAGCTCTCAAAAGATGATCAGGCCACAAGGCTGGATGGAACCAGCCTTTCTAGACTCCTGTTCAGCATCTTTCCCCTTCTTTCCCAATCTGCAAAAGAGGGAGATAATCTTTCCAAAACTCCCGGCTTCGAATAGCAAATTCTCTCTCTCTCCAGTGGAGACTGAGGCAGCAGCCAGAAAGGTAAGGATTCATTTACCATGTGCCATCCCTTGGTGACAGTGCAGATTCTAGTGTGCAGGTGTCTCTGTCGGGCCTCACAGGCAGGTTGGAGGACCCAGTGCCCTTCTTCCTACCTGGGGTAACAGGAAGGAGGGTATAAGGCTCAGCAAGGCACATCAGTTGCTCTGTGTTCACCCTGGTCAGTTTCAGAGATTCTGGCTTCCCTTGCTTAGTGCCTGATTGCCAAGTTTCCCAGTTCTGGGCACTCAATCCCAATGCCTCAGCTCCAGCACACACGCGCGCGCGCGCGCGCACACACACACACACACACACACACACACACACACACACACAGACACACTGCAGCCCCCACCACCTAACCACTGTGAGGCAGAGATTGGAGCTCCAGGAAAGGAAAGAAGATTCAACAGATTCTGCGGCGTCCATGTCCAGGTGCTTGCACTGACCATACTCTTCAGTGAATCCTGGGGAGAACCCTATGAAGTGTGTGGGATTATACCTCTTTTGCAGAGCAGCAAGCAAAGCTCAGGAGGGTCAAGTGACTTGGGCAGGGTCACACGGCTTGGAAGTGGTGAGGCAGGAACTGGCCCGGGAGCGTGGGACTTCAAAGCCTGGGGTTAATGTTTGAGACGCCTCCGCGCCCCCTCCCACTTCTAGGGTGGGGACTAGTCTGTGGGAAGAGGAGAAGAGAATCCGATCGGAGTGCGGGGAAGGGAGTATTTATTCTCGGGGCAGTTTCCTATTAAAAAAACACCAACTGCGGCCGCCTCCTCCCGAGTGCCGCCGCTTGGCCTCCTGAAGGCGAGGCCTGTATATTTGTAGTTTGATTCCGCCCGTCAAGGCTAATTTCTCCTTACAACTTAATGGACTCAGCTTGACGTGCGTAATGATTCCTAATCACGAATATTATTTTCGCTAGCGCGGAGACATGTTCCAGTTGTTGTGACAGATCGCGTTTCAGCCATAATGACGGAAAATTACCATTTCTAATTCTCCGGTTTTTGACACCTAAATCCACAGACCATATGTGGCGGCGGGAACTCCGGGCACGAAGGTCCTCCCTCCCCGCCGCAGCAAAGCAGGGCTACAGCCCAGGGCTTCCACCCCGAGCCGCGCCCAAACGGGTGGAGAGGGAGGGGCACATGGGATGGACCCGACTTTAGCCTTTCGAACCCTTCCTCTAACCCGAGGGCCCCTACACCAAGGAGCAAAAGTCAGAGCTTGGACCGGGCCTCAGAGACTGTTGCATATTCAGGGACTGGTTTTATAGACGGAGATGGAAGGGCAGAGAGGCGAGTGCAGCTTTCCCCAGATCTCAAGGCTAGGGCTAGTAATTGGCGAGAAAATTCTACTCAGAACCATCACCAGAGGTGAGACTGTTTTGTCCTTGGGCCGGGGAAAGGGAGAAACTGGCTCCCTCCTTTTTATTTGCAAGCTTCAAAACATCCAGCCAGGCAAAGGGTTTTTTGTTTGTTTTGTTTTGTTTTTGGGGATGGGGAGCATTGACAATGTGCCAGGAAATTTAGGCACAGAGTGGGTAAGTAATTTGCTCAAGATCACAGCGCTAATACGAGATGATGCAATTCACCTTCCTCTCACTTTCGGCACTCACACAAACCAGGTGTGAATAATTATGGCCACTTCTGGTGTGAGGAAACAGGCTAGTAGACGGAAAGCTCAAACTAAGTCTCCCAATTCCGAGTCCCCGCGTGTTACCCAGTTTGGTAGGTCTAGGAGATACAGCGAACTCTACTGCATGCCAACATTTCACAGGTTGTTTTGGGGGTCACTTCCCCTGCCCCCTTCTCTCCCTCCCCACCCTCTACCCACTTGAAGCTAGACTCTGGGTGAAGCCATTGAGATAGAGAATTAGAAACTTAACACCGTGTACCAGGGCTTCACAGTCCAGCTTAATGTCCTAGTATAGACGAAGGCATTTTGTTCATTGGGGAGTAGGGAGATCCTCGCGGGGGCCAGTGGAGTTAGCTCAGGATTTACTAGGAATACATCACAGAATCTCAGATACCGCCTCTGTAAAGGGGGTTTAAAATGACCCTCTCCAAAAATGGCTGCGACCTCCATACGGCTCCAGCCCAGGCACCGGAAGGGCGCCGACCTTCGCTGGGAAGCCACCCGAGCAAGCGGAGGAAGCACTCGAGCCACTCCTGAGCGATTGTAGGGGAAACACTGCAGGCGCGCCCCTGTCAGGCAAGGAGACAGGACCAAAGCCTCGAGCTTCCCAGAGGCTGGCTGGGAATCCTCAGAGGTTATCCGCGGTCCCGCCAGACCCCTGAGCGGGTCAGGGGGCTGGGAGTGGGGGGCAGGATGCGGGGGTGGTGGCGGTCGTTGAGCGCCGAGAGGATGTGTTGGGCGAGCCACAGGCCCTCCCTGCGTAGCCCACCCTGAGTTTGCGGGGCATAGCTCGGGTCTCAGAGCGCTTCTCTTTGTGCAAAAGCAGCGATGACCCACGAGGGTCAACAAGACCAGGTGTCCATTAGGGAAACAGAGGTGGAGAAGAAATCACGCGCCACGGTCTGAAATTCGGCGCGGCTCTCACTCCACATCTTCCCGTTGACTCGAGCACCCGCCCGCAGCGGCGCACAAGGCTCGGTGCTGCACCTTCCTCCTGGCGCCTGCCCCACTGTCCCAGCCAAGGAGCCCACCGCGCAGGACGCCCCTTCCGGCCTCCAGCGTCTGCTGTGGATCACATGCGGTCACTGCCAAAGCCTCCAGTTTTGTTCTGACCCAGTGACTTTGGGGATGCCCAGGGAGGAGATGTGGAGTGGATGTGGCCAAGGTGAACCAGCCAGTGTAAATGCTAATGCTTCTGGCTTCTCGGTAACACCTACCCTGCCCCACCACCCAGATCAGGCCTTGATCAAAAAAGAAGCATTTTGACAACACATTTTTAGACATAAATAAGTTGAAGGTGCAGGCTGAAGACATGTGATTATCAGGACAGAGTAGAAGCCTGCCTGGCTCATCTTGTTGGCCAGCTTGAAGCAGCAGTGGAGACATCTTTGCGATTTTGCAAGGAAGGATGTTTGTGAATGCGCTTTGTGACTCCTAGAAAATAGGCAAAAATAACCCGTGACTGGATGTAGCTGCGCCACCGGCACCTGTAAGAACATGCCCTAAAGCTATGGAAAGTCTGGCCTTCCTGCTATTCATGTTCCAGGCACAAGTCTCGAGCCTCAACCCTCCAAGAGTTGCTTTGGCTGCTCATTTTACCAATATAAAAAGGGAGATCAAGCCTGGGGATAGTGTTTCTGTGTTCTCTTTAGGTTGCTTGAAGCTTTAGGTCAACAGGAAAATTCCATCAAAGAAATTCCCGTATGTAAATTGGGAGAAAAAGACATGATGAATATTAATGCAGAGGCCTCTGAGCAAGTGGAACCTCCATTTTTACATACAGCACGTGATCATTTGCAGCCAGACAACCTGAGAGTCAACCCCAACTCTACCTTGTACCGATTGCATAATATTGGGCCTCAGTTTGCTTATCTGTAAATTGGGGGCAGTGATAGAATCTATCCCACAGGGTTTTGCTGAACATTAAATGAGTTTGAATTTGTAAATGGCTTAGAATAATGCCAGGCACCTAACAAGTACTCAATTACTGGTGCCTGGTGTATAGTAAGTACTCAATACACATTAGCCTATTTTTCAAAGGCACCACAGTTCACCTGGGAAGGAATCTCAGGTATTTGCCTGAGAGTCAGGCAAACAAATATGGAAGCTACCAAAGGCCCGTGCAGCCTGAAGGATCCTTGCAGAGAGATGTTCTAACTGTTGCCTGGAATGACAGTTTGGAGGGGGCCTCTCCAATCAGAGGTCTGGATGCTAATTTTAGCTCTGCCAAGTGTTAGCCAGGTAATTTTGAACTAATAAACAATCTCTTTGTGCCTCCATTTCTTCTTGTGTAAAATGAGGGGCTGTTGTGAAGATTAAATAAATATATGTAAAGCACTTAAGGTCAGATCTGGCAGAATGTGAGTGCTTTATGTTTGCTTTAAAAATACATATGTACAACATTTTTCTCTATGCCTGACATTCAGTAGGAGTTCACTGTTGTCAGCTGTTATTCCTTCTTGGGATGTAAGCTGCCTTTACAGACGTTACCAGTACAGGGGAAGATGAGGTAGTTAGTAAATGCTCTGGTAATTGAGTGTGATTGCTCAGAGACAAGGACTTGAGGGATATAATATGAGTTCAAGACTGACAAGACCACTCACTAGCTGGGTGGCCTTGCATCAGTCACAGCCCCGCGGAGCTGGCTGCCACCTGTTCAACGAAGATAGCAATTTCCACTTAGCAGAGGAGGCTGCAGAATTTCCCTATAGGAAGAGATCTGGGGTCTGGGGGATGGTTGGAAGCCTGTCTTCAAGCTGTTCTGGCAGAGAAAGCAGGCTCTTGACTTAGATTGATTGTACGCTTGTGAGCTACTGGAAGGACTTCGGGCCCTGGAGCGGTGCTTTAGCTGCCCTTTGCTGCCCAGCCTATTCCTAAAGGGCAAACTGCTATGCTAACATTCCTATTGTAATGACTGTAATTCCCTAGATCTCTGGGTGGGGCAGAAAGATTGCTTTAAAGTCTGATTGAGAAATTGAGTGGGACATTTGGTTCTTAGTCCTTCATAAGATGCCAGCGAAAGGGCAGAATTCATTTGGGGTTCACAAATGCCCCTTCTGGGAAGGCAATCCTGATCAGAAATCCTGATTGCTTACTCCATCTTATCAACCACTTACTGGGTGCCTGCCGGGTGCGGAAGGATCCACAGGCTTAGTACCTATTTTGTAGACTGAGACTAAAATCATGTAAAATGGTTGGCAATGAATGTGCTTGGTGCACAGTCCTGGAAATAGTAAGTCAGATCATAAATGCCTGAAAAAATGGTGGGGTGCCAACAGGACCTTCTGGGACATATTCACAAGAAGGCTCAGGTTTTTGTTTCTGTTTTTGAGACCGAATCTCTCTCTGTCACCCAGGCTGGAGTGCAGTGGCAAGATCTCGGCTCACTACAACCTCCACCCCCTGGTTCAAGCCAATTCCCCTGCCTCAGCCTCCCGAGTAGCTGGGAATACAAGTGCGTGCCACCACACCCAGGTGATTTGTGTAGTTTTAGTAGAGATGAGGTTTCACCATGTTGTCCAGGCTTGTCTCGAACTCCTGACCTCAGGTGTCCATCCACCTCAGCCTCCTAAAGTGCTGGGATTACAGGCGTGAGCCACGGCGCCCGGCCGGCTCAGGCGCATTTTTAAGCCATCCCAGAAAACCTTTCGAAGCACGTGTGGAGCAGCTTCTTTCCATTTTGCTGAATGACATCCTGAGGCAGAGGGGGCTTTTCTGCTGGAATTTACCTCCGCCTCTGAGGCTACTCTGGACATTTAAATTTAAAAGCTCCCCTTGGCACGTGCTCCCAGGCTTCCCAGTGCTCAGCGCTGGGGTCGGGGAAGGCTGGGAAGAGCCATGCCCCTGCGGCCCCTCCCGGCTCCGCTGCGTCTGCGTCGGTGTTTAGTTCTGGAACAACCCAGTCTGCGCCGATCTCACTTCCTAATTGGCTCGGCGCATAGCGGCGGCCTAGGGGCTTGGGAGAGCGAAGGGAGTCACTGTGCTTTCAGCTTCCCGGCCTGTTCCGGAAAGCCCAAGGTTGCCTTTCGCGGGAGCACGCAGCATACCGGCTCGTCGTTCGGTTCTTCACGTCCGCGTCTCCTCCCTTTGGTCCTGTGGAAAGACTGCCAGCAAGACTGATGGACACACTTGCGGTCTGAAGCCGGGGAAACGCCACAGCGATTGTTGAGCTTGCCATAGGGCCCGCCCACCATGGCAAGCTATCTATGCCCATTAGATAATTGGTCCCGTCCTTTCTATGGGGTCATAATATTACCACTCCTACTTAATAGTTGAGGGGCCCAAGGTACCAGGGACTGGATTTCTCCATGGTCCTACAGCTAACCAAGTGATGGACCCTGAATTTGAACCTCGTGTCTGGCTGAGCTTGCGTCCCTATCCAGGCCTGTCCGCTGCCTTCTCCTGTGCCTCATATCAGGTAGGCTTCTCTGAATATCTGTGGAAAGAGAAGGTATTGTTATCCTACTGTCACAGATGGTGAAACAGCTTGGAAAGAGAACATTCCTTTCTCCAGGGCACGGGGGCGAGTGAGCGGAATTGCTGAGCTAATCCGGGCCTCTCCAAAGGGAGGAGGCCAGGAAGAGGCCAAGGCCCGCGTTGGCATTCCTCTTTCTCTGCGTCTCGAACGGGAAACGGTGATCACAGTGGCTCAGAGCTGCTAGCCATACACACCCTGCCTTCCACTCCCGGGTCCTTCTGTCCCAAGCAGAGCACTGGGTCTGTTACATCCGCGTAGAGACAGGACTGATTGCACTCGAGACCCGGCTTTTCGACGCTGAGAGTTCTCGGCCTGGCAGGAAGCATACGCGGATTCAGTTTTATCACTATCACACTCCAGTTACTCACCACTGACTTCACACTTTCCATTCCCTAAAAGCGGGACGTCCACGATGCTGGAGGCCGAGAGCTGTAGTCGGGAGTGTAAGGCTGCCCGGCTGCCCAGCGGCGGCAGTGAGATCCCATTGATGATATCAGCAGAAAGGTCGAGGCCAGAAACCTGGGCGCCAGGTGGAGATTGGAGTAGCCAGCACCGGTGGAGTGGGTAGGTGAGGGACAGAGCCCCGGAACCCGTGGAGTGGAACCCCGCGGCAGGGAGGGACAGGGGCTTAATGGGATAAAATGGGCTAGTGGCCACAGGCGCGCTGTGGTTTGGATGGGATGGGGTTGAGAGGCGCAGCGGGGATCCTGCGAAGGCCACCTGGCGCAGCCAGGCCAATGTCCCCCCACCCCACTTCCCTCCGAGCAGGAGCACCGCCAGGTGAAGCTGGCTGTAACCGGCTTCTGACCTTGACATTAGGCGCTCCCTTAACGCCCCGGCAACAATCACCCCATTCCCTGGAACGCGGGGAATGAATGGAGGTGGGGGCAAGTGCAAGATAAGTTGGTTCAAGTACTAGGGAGAGGGGACCGTGAATTCCCCAAATCCAAACAGGGCTTGACCCTGCCGGACGCTGCGTTTGCGAAGGAGCCACCTCCTGCGTGGGCCTTTAAAAGCCCCCAACCTTCTTAATGCCGCAGGCTCTTCTATGAAGACGGAGCTGGTAATGTCTACCTCATGGAGACGCTAACGAGGGACTGGGGAGTTTCCAGAATGAAAAAGCCCGGTGCAGTGTCAGGGCCTCGCAAGCCTCAAACTTCAGCGCGCGAGAAAATACAGTGGAGAGACTGCTTGGTTTCAGCAGATGAGGGTGAGGCCCAGCACTTTTACTATTCGAATGGTTCGGGGCCTCACGGAAAAGCCTAGCGCTGCTGGGCGAGTAGGCAAGGGGAGTGGATGGTGTCTGGACTCTGCTCGATCAGTGTGTCCTGGGAGCCACTGTGCCAGGGGCGCTGGGAACACGGCAAGCCCAAGACCTCCTCTCAGGGAGGTGATCGTTTTATCTAGCGGGGCGTCAAGCCTGGAGCCAGGACCCTTCATTTAAGCCACTTCCTCCTGCCAGGCCACCAAGGCTGAGAGTCCGTAGCGTCAAGCTCCCTCCTGGCGCCCCTGCTCACGGGACCCCTCTCCGCCTCCCAGTAGTTTTCAAGTCTCGTGGCGCACGCTGTGCTAGGCCTGCGGCCCCCACATTTCCCAGAGGAGAGGGAGCTGCCAGGCGCCACGGCTTCCCCGGGGCTCCGAGCTCTTTGGCGAGCGCCTGTGCAGTCACTCAATCCGGGTGCGGTCTTAGGGGGACGACCAGGCATCTGCCAGATTGGGGCGGGGGGCGAGACCGGGGTGTGGGTGGGTGGGCGTCAGGTTGCTGAGTACGGCGGGTCGAGTTCGGCCTCACTAGGACCTTGCAGCGGTTTGCCCCGGAGCACAGGAGCCTGGCTGCGGGGAGGCAGCCGTCTCGCGGAGAACCCCGGCGTCGCTTCCTGCCAGCCTTGGCGGGCGCAGGTCATGTCAGGCTTCCCAGGCTGGTGGGTTTGCGCCGGCCTCCCTGCCAAGGAGAGCCACCTGCGGAGGCCTGTGGCGAGTGCCGAGCTGAGCCCACACCTGGAACGTGCTTCTCCCCAGTTCCCTTCTCAAAGCCCTTTCCCTGCGGGTCTGAAATGGAGCGAAAGACTCTGCCTCTCCCTTGGGAAGAAGGTAATGAAGTTGTCAGGGACTGCCAGGCAGACAGTGTTTGCTCGCCTTTACCTATCCAGGTGAATTATTTGCGGTGACTTCTCATTTCCTTCCCCAAAGAAAACCATGTCTTCCCATCTTTCCATCCTTTTTCCCTCCTTTAGCTTAAATGCTTATGAAAAATTAATGGAAAAACATCTTCAGTGGCCTTTGGCTTCTCCTAGAAAAACAACCCAAACCCAGACCTCACTAGTAATAATGAAAACTTTAAAATTCAACTCTTTATCCCAGGCTTCCCTGGTTTTCAAGCTGACAAATATGTTAGGACTTCAAAATATCAAACTCGATATCTGGCTGTACAGAGATAACTTGGGTGAGGAATGACAAAATGTGAAATGCTAGTGCCCAGAGACTTGGAATATCCCATCTGGCCTTTTCCTTTTGCTAAGCTATAGGCTTGACGAGTGATCATCCTAGAATTGAAAGTTTTGTGTTAATATATTGGCAGTTTATGGGGGAAAAAAGGTGGAATATCGAGCTCATGAAATTCTGTAAGAATACCGTTAGATTTTTGCCGTGTTTGTCGTTCCCCCTTGGTTTCTTTTACATGAAATTCCATATAAAATGTAAACTATTTATATCAGTTTGCAGTGTTACACTAACCAAAACTATAGGGAATGAAACAATTATGGTGCAAATATATTAACTAGCCCACCTTGTACATGCAGCTACATGTTCTACATGGCATTTTTCATTACTACATGAGCTGTTAAATGTATAAAGTAGGTACGTTTGTGGGCACATTAATACTCTATGAGAACTTGAATTTGTTCATTTCCTGGCTTTTATGGGCCTGGTTGGGCTGTGAGGGCATGCTTTACACATGCTCGTGTGCCCTGAACTCCCATTGACTTCTAGAGTCCCACCTCCATGGATGGAGGGAGGCAAATAGAAAATGGCAGCTTTGAGTGTAAACTGGCCAAATCTGTGTAATCTGCATATACATGATATTAACTGCATCCCACAGTGGCCCTGGCGCCAGGACAGAAGGAAGCTCTGGACTCCTCATGGAACTGAGCCAGGGTCCCTTCCTTCACTGAGTGGTCATTTCTGGGACACATGGCAAGTTCATCATTATACTGGAAAGCTTTGTTGTTGTTGTTGCTGTTGTTGCTTGTTTCCCATTGGCATGCCTGAGCTGTACTCAAAACTTTGCTATAAATATGAAAACTAAATTGAAGCTGCCCTGCTCCCTTAATGAGAATGAGTTTGAAATAATTTTCGCCCCTCCTCACACAAAGAGCCATTTGTAGATTTTATGTTGAATTTCTATGCTCCTTTATTCTCAATCATAAAATTTAAAATAATTTTAATAAAATAATTATATCCCTAGAAATGGATTTCTTGGTAAAGAACAGGCCTGACATAGAAATAATCTTGGGTAATGATGGGTGTTGCAATGTAAAATAATTTCTGTTACCTATATTTAAAAAAAGTTGCTTGTGTGTTCAAGAGAACTGAAAAAAAACTGTGCCTACTACTATCTTGTGTATATTTTTCACAGATTTTTGTTTTATTTTGTTTTTAGTAAGTATGAATCTAATAAAAAAAGTTGTTTGAATCTGGAATTAAACAAGGTTTTAGAATTCTACTTAACTGTGGACTATGTAAGAAAAAAAATTAAAGTCAGCTTCAAGATGAACCTTGAAATAAATGTTCAAATACCATATGGTTTACATGCAAGTGGCATAAAAAGAAAAACATACTTGTTTTTAAGATGGCAAAAGGCTTTGGAGAAAAGAGAAAAATGCCATTTTTCAATTTATGTTCTGCCACAGGAACAGATAACCAAATATTTTGGAGGGAAAAAGTCTGTAGAAGAGTATTTTGTTCAAGAGTATTTTCTCGAATGATTTTCAGATTTTATCTGATATGTGTAAACAGTGTGGGATTAGTCAATTAACATCTGAATTAATACTGATAAGTGAGCTTTTAAAATATGTAAATGGTCATTTTGCTCTAATTATCATTTTTAATTAAAAAAAAAGTCCACTTGAATATAGAGATAACACCTGACATTAACTAGCACTTGTTTCCTGCTAGGCACCATGCTTGATGTCTTCCAAATATTATTTCATTTCCTCGGTAAGAAAGTTGTTGATATCATTCCTACTTAACAGAGTAGGAAATTGAGCCTTCGAGAGGCTCAATGACTTGCTTAAGGTCATATCGATAGTAGATAGTAAAACTAGGATCAATTGACTTTATGACCTAAATTTTAGCCACTCCTCTAAACTGCATCTTTTAATTGATATGAATAGCCATGTTTCACTGAGCAGACACATGAATTCACAGGACCTTGATATTTTATAAAAAAATGTTTACTAAATTAAAATTGTTTAGTTTGAAATGGTGGAACTGGCTATGAACTTAGGCTCTGAGAAAAATCACCTGGCTTTCAAGAAGGTGGTCTCATTTGCTAGGCCTAAAATGTGTTACTTTACTGTTCTGTTTTGAAATGTTATTTTTTGGAGCAAAACCAGTGGTAAGGTTTAGAAATGGAAATGCCAGTATAAAGGACAAAATGCTGGAACTTTTTCAATCTGTAAACCAGAGGGTGCTCAGTTGGGGGAATTAATATGCCTATCAATTTCATGTCAGACAATTCATGAGACTGATATATTTTGTATAGTCTCTCTATTGAAAAAATATGTTTTAAAAACATTTATTTGCTGAAAAGTGTAGCTCTAAGGTCCACATTCCCTGGCTTGTGTACTGAAGATATTCAGCGTTTCGAGTGTTAAGAAGAGCTGCGAATTAATCCCTGAGAAAAATTCCTTCCATTTCCAAGTCTGCCAATACAGGATTTTCAGAAAGAAGAGTTGACCAAGGAAATTAAACTCCCTTTTACTATGCAGATGTCAAGAAAGAGCATACTCTTCAAAGGGATGCTGTGAAACAGAAGGATTTATTCTTCTCTTTGAAATATATTTTCCTCTTGAAGTTCTTTCAAAGTTTTAGTTTCTTTATTCTTTGTTACTCTGCAGTACTGATTATTTATATCTGAGGAACATAATGTAAAGGAAATTTTAAAATTTGGCTACAATCTCCAATTCTCTACAATTGAAAAAAAAAAAGTAATTGGAATTAACATACATGCCATTAAAGGGTGAATTTTAAATTCAGTCCTAACAGTCCCAGTATTTAGAATTATTTTGCCATTGAAGATTCTTGGTTGTATAGTATTTATTGAATGTGATGAATGCCTGTTGAGCAGGTTAATGTGCTGCCTTTTTAATAGGGAGCTATTTCTACTGGCTTACCTTCCATAGGCAGGCATTGGAGTTGTTTTTCAGTGCTGTAAGAGCTAATGAAGGCCAATTTAGAGCAATTTTCTTGAAGATTGCTGCTCAGCCCTGTCTGACTTGTAATTCTAACACTTATACCAGGCTGGAAGGAGTGCTGGGAGGTTAGTAAATACAATTATATTAATATCGATGTTATTTTAGTTACTTAAAGTTCAGTTATCTTGAAGGCAACCAGTCAGATTAATAGAGACCATGTATATTCAATGCATACGTTATACCAATAAACCTAGCATTTAAACAGACATTAAAATCAAGTGTTTGAGAAAAGGTTTGAAAATGTTTAGCCTGATCTCTCCCTGACCTAATGAATAAGGGCAAAAGATTCTCCTCTATTATCTTTTCTACTCTAAATTAAATTTTTTTGAGAGGTGAAATTATCTTACTCTGTTATAGATATTATCTTCATTCACATATTCTGAGCAGTATGTACTCTTTCAGAATGGACTTATTAGCAGAAATATCAAGTCGCTCATGTTGTAGAGAATGAACATAAAATTCATATAGAGGCCAGTTATGTGATGTTGGCACAGCGAAAACTTAGTAGGGTTCTTTTAGCTCCGGGACTTCATTATTAAGGGGGAAAAAAGAGAGAAGATGACTAACACATTCTTCAGTTATTTTGTAGCGGCTCACCCATTTTCAGATTTCACCTTTCATTTTAGAAACAAAAATTTTCTAGGCCTCTTTCCAAACTATTTAATTCACCTCTGGTAACTAAAAATTAAAAATGAGGCATAAATTGCTTTTGAAAATTTAGAAAGGTATTACTAGACATATTATTACATTGGACTTAATTGGCTATAATATATTTTATACCTTCAGCTTTTTTGAGACAAAAATTTTAAAAATTGTCTTAGAAATAAATGATACAAAAGTGATTTCAAAGGTAATGACTAAAAGGTTATTTTACAAAATAGGATTTTTGTTGTTGTTCTTCCTTATTTTAAATGATGTCACCTTGTCTAAAAGAGGGTAAAAAGTTTCAGGGAGGAAAGTTTAAGGATATCTAATTTGCAATGGAAATTAGTGCTTAATATTTGTAAATTCTTTTGTAATTTTTGAACTGTAAAATGGAGATTATTTGGTTTATCAAAGACATTCTGTGGGACTTAACATGGGAAAAAATGGACTATGAGTGCCACATAATTTTGACATATAAAGAAAATGTGTTTTTCTCCAAGTTGCAATTATATCAGCACATTATAATTTGCCCTTTTATATGAATACCGCAATTATATAGATAATTTAAATAATATTTCAAATGAATCAATTTGAATTTTCAAAGTTGCTAATTTGTATTTTGGTACAGTAATTTAATTTTTCATATTTGAATGAAAAGGTAAATGGCAAGGTAAATCTGTATGAATTTTCTACTTTGGGACTTTTTTTCCGAGTTTGTATTTTGACTTAAGTACAAAACAAATGCATTCTAAAAATTAAAACTTTAAGGTTGGGATTCAAAACTTCTTTGAATATTAAGAAAAAATTAGCTATTTCATAAGCGTAGTGAGCATTTTTTTTCTGATGCTCATTTGAAAAGAATAGTGGATTAAAATTGACAGGAGTTTGAAGACATCTTATTAAAGGTGTTTCTTATAAAGCTGTGAGAACACATCCTGTCAGAGTTTCTCCTTGTCTTTGCATTTACATGGAAAATAAGGAAGTGTGTATAATTTATTACTATTAAGGAACTTTATGAATGGTCCTTCTCATATTTCCCCCTTGGAAGCCATTAGATAATCTGTTTTTGTAATACTGAGTCAAACATTTAGTTTAATATTCTTTTTCAGAACAGACCACATAATCATAGGATTATTAGACATCTCATAATTTTTAGAGGTGTCTTAAACCCATGCAGGTTTATTCCTGTGCTGAGAGTTTCCTAAAGTTACAATCTTTAATTCTTGTTCTCAAAAGCAAACAAACAAAAAAAATGTTACCCAAGATGCACATAAAACATGCATTAAAGGGGTTTCCTACTCTATGTTTTTTTATTATACCTCTACCTTACCACCCACCACTGTTGTGGATTTAAGAGAGTCGACATAATTGAGTAAGTAAATTACCAAAAAGCTAGGCAGCTGCTGCAGACACCTAGCAATACACTGTACCTTGGTTCTAATGTTCTCATATTAGCACATTACAACAAGCAGAAAGGGGCTCTTAATTATGCCTTGCTTTATAGGAGCACAATAAATTCCTTTTGTTGATCTTACTGCAAACTCAATGGTGTTTTTGTGCAGTGTTGAATTAAGAGATATCAAAAGTCATAGATTGAAGGATTATTCTCAGTATTTAAGGAACGTGTAAGTAGGTAGTAATGAACCCCCTACACAACCAAATCTGCTCTTCTGAATGCAAAAGTACCAGTTATTCAACATTTCAAACTGACAGCTTGTAAATGTAAATTTTATTAAATGCACAGCAATAAAAATTTGTAGGTTTCTGTCACTTTGAATTTTAGTGGCTTAAAATGAGGCCTCTAGCCTTTTAAATCACAGCAGGTAAAAGCAGAGCTCTCAAGCATTCAGCATTTAAAAACTGGAACCTTTTTAGGTTTCACTATGTGCATTTGCTCACATAATATCCTTTGCAGGATTCAAGAATGGATGTGTTATGTCACTAACAGGCCTGCGTTTTCCATCACCTTTATATCACAGTTCACAAAATGTTTCTCTTACAACTTTAGGAGAGAGAGAGAGAGAGAAAGAGAGAAAGAGATGAAGTGAGGGAGATTTAAAATTTAATTATTTAAAATAAATAAGAAATAAAAAGAAAAATAAATTTTAAAAGAAATAAGAAATGGTATCATAATATTTCACAGCATGGTTTAATTTGTATATTTTAAAAAAAACTAGTCAAGCTCATTCCTGTGCAGATTCTGGAAAATACAAAACTGATTGAAGTCATATAAAATAAGCATATAGTAAGAAAATATTGTGGAGGACAAAATCTTGGTTAAAATTTTATAAAGATTTATAAAACTTAGAAAGAAAATATAAAACATGCATATATCAAGGCTGAGTTTATTGGCCAAAATGATAATTGATTTTTCATTTAAGGAAAGTCCAATGCTAGATTTAAATTATGATTGTTTCCTATGTTTTAACCTTAGTTAACAATAGGAGCATTTCATTTCCATATTTTTTGTCCTACAGAGAGGTAGTTTATTTTTAAAAAAAAAAATTTTTTTTTTTTTAATCTAGTAACTGGGTCTCACTATGATGCCCAGAGAGAAGCAGTTTCAACTGATACCTGACAAATGTCAGAGTTTAAACATAGTAATTGAATATGCAGTTTGTCAAATGATATTACTTTACCTTGGTGAATACTGTTGTTATAAATGACTTCTCTGATGAGACTTATGAGAAAGCATTTGGCCACCTGCAGTTGTTAAATATCCCCCTGGCACTTTTTCTAAGAGTTGAAGTATTACCCTGTGTTTTGGCCACATTCCAGTTTGGACTAATGGCATTCGTCCTCTCGAAGTTTCCTTTGCAATTTTAATTGGATTTGACCCTTTTCTTCACTGTAAGTAGCCTTCCCCTGAAACAGTCCCATTCTGGCAGAAGGAGAGCAGACAATCATCCTTTCTTTGGCTAAAATTTTGGAGGGTATTACAGTGTTCTGTGCATTATTGAAGAGAATTTCAGCATTGTACATGTGTAAGTATTAGAGGGCCTTAGTATTTATAATTACAAGTATTATATGGTGCAATGTATGAATAGACTCTTCTTTCAAAATATTTTACTTTTAGGGCACCTTAAAGGTGATGTAAAGCAATTTTTTTAACTTCATAGACTCAACAGCTTGTTTTTAAAATAGCGGAAGCCAAGAATCCCATATAATAATGTATACATATTTAAAAATATGATTACCAAGATAGTAGTCTCATTTTAGAAGGCTGACTCTCCTTTCCATATTAAAAGTCAAAATCCTTTCTCAGAGAACAGTGTAGATCAGCTAACATCTATTTGAATCTATTACAAGTTTAGTACTTCTCGCCGTTACTACATCTACTGAATCGAAACTAGAGTTAAGTACAATGGACATATCAAATCAGTTCTTAAGGTTTCCTTAGCTAACATGTTTAAATGTGAGGGACAGTCATTTTTGAGAATTTTTCTGTTTTTGAGACAAGGTCTCACTGTGTCACCCAGGGTGGAGTAGGTGGAGTACAGTGGCATCATCACAGCTCACTGCAGCCTCGACCTCCTAGGGCTCAAACAATCCTCACTCTTCAGCCTCCCAACTAGCTGAGACTATAGGCATGCACCACCACTCCCAGCTAATGTTTTGTCTTTTGTAGAGACAGGGTTTCACCATATTGCTCAGACTGGTCTTGAACTCGTGAGCGCAAGCAATCGGCCTGCGTTGGCCTCCCAAAGTGCTGGGATCACAGGTGTTGAGCCACTGCACCCGGCCACTTTTGAGAATATTTCTGTATCTGGTTTCTCATCTTCCCCCATCACTTCTGGTTGAACTGGCTGCCAAGATCAACTCCTCGTCTTGTAAGGACTGCCAATATTTTGGCGGACCAGTGTGGAAGAGAGAGAGGTGGAATTAAAATAGAGGAATGGTCCTTAAATTCATGGAATTTCAGAGCTGAACTTTCAGATTTCACATTTAGCAACCTTATGTTAATTCACTTAATTTTTATTCTTTTTCTCTCAAATTACACAAGTAATATATGGCTATTAAAAAATCCTAAGCTATATAAGATAAAGTAATACACTTTCTTCTCTCCTGACCTGCTTTCTGTCCCAATCTTTTTTTTTTTTTTTATTTGAGGCAGAGTCTCACTCTGTGGCCAGGATGCAGTGCAATAGTGTGATCTCAGCCCACTGCAAACTCCGCCTCCTGGGTTCAAGTGATTCTCCTGCCTCAGCCTCCCAAGTAGCTGAGACTACAGGTATGTGCCACCAAACCCGGCTAATTTTTGCAATTTTAGTAGAGATGGGGTTTCACCATGTTGGCCAGGCTGGTCGTGAACTCCTGACCTTGTGATCCACCCGCCTCAGCCTCCCAAGGTACTGAGATTACAGGCATGAGCCACTGCGCCTGGCCTTCTGTCCCAAACTTAGACAGGTTTCTTTGGTTTTTGTCCTTCCAGACACAAATACATTTTTGTACATAGTTATGTGTGATTTACTTTATACATAAATGGAATCATACCCTACCTTTTATGCAAGTTGCTTCTTTTGTGTGTTGCAGTATTACTGAAAGTGCTTTCTATAATTAGTACATATAGCTATATCTAATTCTTTTAAATTGGGGCATGTAAGTCCATACTATTAAGCACCCCCCTCAAATTGCTGAATATTTCATTATTATAACCATGTCACTTGCATGCCCCTTTTTATGTATTTGTGGTATTTCTTCTCTGGAATAAACACCTGTAGACTGTTCTGCAGTTATCTTGTTTTGTGATTGAGGCAAACAATGTCAATAAAGATACAGTGATTTATCTAAGGATACACAGTTTTGGCAAAGCCAGAACCAAAGCCCAGATCTCTCAACATTTACTTTACTGGACTTTCTGTTTGATATCACGTATAGTGGCCACTCCGGTGTTCTGCCCATATTCTTTCTTCATTGTAAATGTCCTCATCCTAAGAGGCTGGGGCATCAGCTTTCAATAGCTCACGGGTGCACCCCTCATCGAGAATTGTCCATGGCTGCAGGGCACTGCTTTGGCCAAGGTTGTGCTTCCTTCCAGATGCTGTCCCATGATAAATGATTCACTGATGGAGGAATACAAAGAACTGGCTCCCTCATTTCTATTTGGAACAACTCTGAAGAGCCACTCCAGCTCCAGAGTACCTTGTAGGTGGGCTGAGACCTCAGCTGCAACTATATTCAGGGACAGCTTCTCGCTCTGCCCAGTCTGAATTTTCTTACAAGAACACCTCACAGGAGCACTTGCTAATAAAACTTCTATAAATGATTATCTGGCTCAGAGTCTATTTCCAGTGTAGAGGAGAAAAAAATTTTTTTTTCTGCCTTTCTAAGTTATTGGCTGGGCCCTCTACAACAAAAGACAGAGTAACAAGAGAAAAACAAGCAGAAGTATGGTAACATGTATGTTCCAGATGTACATGGGAGAAACTCAGGGATGAGTAACTAAAAGAGGTAGCTAAAATTTGAGCTTATATACTACTATCTTCAGCTAAATCAAAGGAAGAAGGGTGTGGAGAGGCAAGTTATGGGAAGGTGACCAGGAAAAGTACGTTAAACTCGGTAGTGGTTTGTAATGAGGATATAAATCGGTGCCTTCTCTAATGGATAAGAATTTCTTATGGATATAGAGTCATCCTTCTCTTCCTGATACAGAGGGAGACACCCTTGCAAATGATCATTTTCTTTACAAAAAGGTAACTTATACTCTGTTTTCAAAGGTTTTCCTGTCTATGCTGTTGTCAAAATAATCAACTCAAAATAATTGTGCTAAAGATACATGTTTGGGGTGGCATAGTTTGGTCTCTTAAACTAGAGAACCCAATTCAAGACACGAGATGGCTTCCCATAGACCTTTCGGAATGAGAATTGGAAGTTCAGAGGCAAAAAAAGAAATGATGTTTAGAATTGGTGATGTCAATGGAATGAATAATTCCTGTAGATTTTAGAGCCATGATTAAGGCTAAGCATTGACTTAGCCAATATTGGGAGAAAAGGTGCAGAAAGGTAAGAAAGAATGAAAAGCATATGTAGAGATGAGGGAAGCTGCTTCAAATCACTTTATTTATTTATTTATTTTTTGAGATAGAGTCTCACTCTGTTGCCCAGGCTGGAGTGCAGTGGTGTGATCTCAGCTCACTGCAACATCTGCCTCCTGGGTTCAAGTGATTCTCCTGACTCAGCCTCCTGAGTAGCTGGGACTATAGGCACACACCACTACACCTGGCTAATATTTGTATTTTTAGTAGAGATGAGATTTCACCATGTTGCCCAGGCTGGTCTTGAACTCCTGACCTCAAGGTGACCCAGCCACCTTGGCCTCCCAAGGTGCTGGGATTACAGGCGTGAGCCACCGCGCCAGGACCAAATCACTTTTAAGAAGACAGAGGATGAACATCAAAGATGAATAAGTGAAGAGATGGAGAAATTTTGTTTACCAGCATACCTTTTAGGTATAGTACTATATTTAGGAAAAATACAGTAATAAATGTGATGCTTTCCCATCCTTCACCCCCACCCCATACACACACACCGAACTCTAATATATAGATGTAAGCTGGCACCAAAAACATAGAGAGGGAGAACGTTTAGGACAGAGACAGAGGAAACTAAAGTTTTAGGAGAAATGAGAAAGACAGAAAAGGAAGACAGGGTAGTTGGCTGCTGCATGGAAGAACAAGACCAAACCGAGAGACCCATGTTAGAGGGGAATCTCAAACAATTTTTGAAGGATGAGATAGTGAAAACGAAGATTTGTGGCCAGGTGTGGTGGCTCACACCTGTAATCCCAACACTTTGGAAGGCCGAGGTGGGGGATCACCTGAGGTCAGGAGTTCCAGACCAGCCTGGCCAATGTGATGAAAACCCATCTCTACTAAAAATACAAAAACTAGTCAGGTACAGTGGTGGGTGCCTGTAGTCCCAGCTATTTGGTGGGGGGCTGAGGCAGGAGAATTGCTTGAATCCAGGAGGCAGAGATTTTAGTGAGCCGAGATCATGCCACTGCACTCCAGCCTGGGTGTCAGAGCAAGACTCTTTCTCTCAAAAAAATAAAAAAGATTTGTTCCTCATGAAGTGTGCAATTTAAACCATATTGCCATCACTCCTTCTAAGACCATTGTTCTCCCCTACACAGAACCCTATCTAGTAACCCTGCCCCCAGATCAAGCTGATTTGACCCTGAATGAGCCCCTGAGCCAAACTGAGTCAGTCAGATCCTTTCCATTAGTAATTTGGAATTGGGATTCACTCAGAGACAGACAATTCATTAAAGCAGCAATTGGAGTTAAAGTGCTGTAAATCTGGGAGCTGAGGCATGGCTCAGGGGATACCAAGCTGAATAGAGAGAGTGAAATAAATTACATGAAGAAAAATTAATATGAGAGATAAAATACTCTCAGGCTTTCTTATGGATATCTGGGTCCTGCTTAAAGTCTCTTGTGAGGCTTAGCTCTGTTCTTGTCCTTCGGTTTTATAGGACACTCCTGTAGCCTGGTGACATATTACTAAGTCTATGTTTTTTTTTTAAGAGACAGGGTCTCACTCTGTTGTCTGGGCTAGAGTGCTGTTACATGATAACGATTCCTTGTAACCTCAAACTCCTGGGATCAAGTGATCCTTCTGCCTCGGTCTCCTGAGTAGCTGGCACTACAGATGTGTACAACCATGCCTAATTTTTAAAATTTTTGTAGAGATGGGGTCTTGCTATGTTGCCCAGGCTGGTCTCAAACTTCTGGGCTCAAGTGATCCTCCCACCTTGCTCTCTCTAAAGTTCTGGGATTACAAGTGTGAGCCACTGAGCACAGCACGTACTATTAGTTTAATAAGGATCTTAAACTAAGGGTATTGGTACTATGTAAAGAAAATGCAGAATTGGCTTAGTTGAAATGTATGCAATGGAAATACATAATGAGGATTTATCCAGAGTGGGCCAGGGAAATAACTTGATTTTGTTACTTGCTACCATACAAATTTCACTAATGATAGTCAAAATAGGAAGAAGAAAAATGCTGAGAAAACCATTTAGCATAATCTTATAGAGACCAATAAAGAAAATAACTGGATATGGAAACAAAAATCCAGTGTATTTCAGATCAAAAGTGTTCAGAAAATGAGTTGATAAAAATATTAATGTCTTCAGATGAAGAAAGTGTAAGAAGTAAAGCACGCATTCACTGCAGTGTGTGGTGCGGTGGTTCATGCCTGTAATCCCAGCAACTTTGAGAGGCTGAGAATGGGCAGATCATGAGGTCAGGAGATCGAGACCATCCTGGCCAACATGGTGAAGCCTCGTCTCTACTAAAAATACAAAAATTAGCTGGCATGGTGGTGCACGCCTGTAGTCCCAGCTACTTGGGAGGCTGAGGCAGGAGAATCGCTTGAGCCCGCGAGGCAGAGATTGCAGTGAGCTGAGATCACTCACTGCATTCCAGCCTGGTGACAGAGTGAGACTCTAAAACAAACAAACAAAAAGAATAAAAAGAAGTAAAGCAAAATTTATATTTTATTGTAATTAAATATGAGGACATATAAGTAAAAAAATAAAGCGTAGAACAGTGTATACAATATTTATGTTAAAAAATGAAGGGATGGTGTTTTAGTTTCCTTGGGTTGCTTTAACAAAGTAGTACAAACTAAGTGACTTAAACCAATGGAATTTTGTTGTCTTACAGGTCTGGAGGTGAGAAATGCAAAATCAAGTTGTTAACAGAGCCATAATCTTTCTGAAGGCTGTAGGAGAGAATCCTGCCTTGCCTCTTCCAGCTTCTAACACCTCCCAGCATTCCTTGGCATGTGGCGGCATAACTCCAATCTCTCCCTGTGATTCTAATGACTGTTCTCTTTCTGTGTGTCTGTGTTTTCTTTCACATGGTGTTCTTCTCTCTCCTTTTTTGATAAAGACACTGGTTATCTAAAATGAAAGGCCCACCCTCATGACTTCATCTTAACTCCATCGTCAGCAAGGATCTCATTTTCAAATATGCACAGGTGCCAGAGATTAGGGCATCAACATATCTTTGTGGAGGATGCAATTCAACTTATCACAAATTGCCTGTAAATATATGTTTCATTATTAAGTAGACAAATGTTTATCTTTTTTATTATTTATTTATTTTAGAGACAAGGTCTTGCTCTGTCTCCCAGGGTGGAATACAGTGGCATGATCATAACTTATTGCAGCCTCGAATTCCTGGGCTCAAGCAATCCTCCCACTTGATCCTTCTCCATTAGCCTCCCAAGTAGCTGGGCCTACAGGTATGTACCAGCTAATTTTTTTTTTGAATTTTTTTTTTAAGAGATAGGAGTCTCATTATGTTGCCCAGGCCGGTCTCAAACTTTTGGAGCTGAAGCTGGAGCAGCCAGGATGTAGGGAACACTGTCTCAAGCCTGGACAGGGCAGGGGGCCTTAGGCCCAGCCCCGGAAATCATTCAGTCCTCATAGGCCTCAGGGCCTGTAATGAGAGGGGCTGCTGAAAAGATTTCCAAAATGCTTTTGAGGCCTTTTTCCCATTGTCTTGGCCATTAGCACTTGGCTCCTTTTTAGTTATGTGACTATTTCTAGCCAATGGTTGCTCCACATCCTGCTTGAATTTCTCTCCCAAGGAAGCTTTTACTTTCTTTGCCACAAGGCTAGGCTGCAAATTTTGCAAACATTTATGCTCTGTTTTCCGTTGTGTAAGTTCCCACTTTAAGTCATTTCTTTGCTCCTGCATCTGAGCATAGGTTGTTAGAAAGAGCCAGGACACATCTTGAATGCTTTTCTACTTTGAATTTTTTTTTCTGCAAGATACCTTAAATCATCACTCTGAAGTTCAAACTTCCACAGAATCTTAGGGTCCTAGCACAATGCATCCAAGTTATTTACTAAGGCATAACATGAGTGACCTTTGTTCCAGTTCCCAATAAGTTCCACATTTCCATTTGAGGCCTCATCAGCCTGGCCTTCAGTGTTTATATCACTACGAGTATTTTGGTCACAACCACTTAACCAGTCTCTAAGAACTTTCAAACTTTCCGGCATCTTCCTGTCTTCTTCTGCACCCTCCAAGATCTTCTAATGTCTACCTACTACCCAGTTCCAAAGCTACTTCGACATTTTCAGGTATTTTTATAGCAATGCCCCACTCCTGGTACTAATTTCCTGTATTAGGCTGTTCTTGCATTGCTATAAAGTAATACCTGAGAGTAGATAATTTATAAGAAACGTGGTTTAGGCCAGGTGTGATGGTTCATGCTTGATAATCCCAGCACTTTAGGAGGCTGAGGTGGGCAGATCACAAGGTCAGCAGTTCAAGAGCAGCCTGGCCAACATGGTGAAACCCCATCTCTACTGAACATACAAAAAAATAGCTGGGTTTGGTGGTGGGTGCCTGTAATCCAAGCTACTCTGGACACTGAAGCAGGAGAATCATTTGAACCCCAGAGGCAGAGGTTGCAGTGACCTGAGATCACACCATTGCACTCCAGCCTGGGCAACAGGACAAGACTCCATCTCAAAAAAAAAAAAAAAAATTAGCACTGGGAATCAACAAGTTGGACGTCCATTCAGAAACTCAACTATAAAGATGGTAATTATAAAGACCACAGACGGATAAATTTATAATGAAGGGAAGAAACCAGCCTAAAAAGGCTGAATATACCCAAAATCAGAACGCCTCTCCCTCTACAGGGGATCACAGTTCCTCATCAGCAACAGAACAAGGCCTGATGGAGAAAGACTGTGTTCCATTAGCAGAAGCAGGCTTTAAAAAGTGGATGATAAGAAACTTCTGGGAATTAAAAGAACTTGTTCTAACCCAATGCAAAGAAACTAAGAACTTTGAAAAAAAGTTTGACGAAATGTTAACAATAACACACAATTTAGAGAGGAATATAAGTGAATTAATGGAGCTGAAAAACACAACACGAGAACTTCGCGAAGTATGCACAAGTTTTAACAGCCGAATTGATCAAGCAGAAGAAAAGATATCAGAGGCCGAAGACCAACTTAATGAAATAAAACAAAAAGACAAGATTAGAGAAAAAAGGATAAAAAAGAACGAGCAAAGTCTCCAAGAAATATGGGACTATGTGAAAAGACCTAATCTATGTTTGATAGGTGTACCTGAATGTGATGAAGAGAATCAATCCAAGCTGGAAAATACGCTCCAGGATATTACTTAGGAAAACTTTCCCAACCTAGCAAGGCAGGACAATATTCAACTCCAGGTTATACAGAGAACACCACAAAGATATTCCTCAAGAAGACCAACCTCAAGGCACATAATCGCCAGATTCACCAGGGTTGAAATGAAGGAGAAAATACTGAGGGCAGCCAGAGAGAAAGGTCAGGTTACCCATAAAGGAAAGCCTATCAGACTCACAGCGATCTCTCAGTAGAAACCCTACAAGACAGAAGAGAGTGGGGGCCAATATTCAACATCCTTAAAGAAAAGAACTTTCAACCCAGAATCACATATCCAACCAAACTAAGCTTCATAAGCGAAGGAAAAATAAAATATTTTGTGAACAAGCAAGCACTCAGAGATTTCATCACCGCCAGGCCTGCTTTACAAGAGCTTCTGAAAGAACCACTACAAATAGAAAGGAACAACTAGTATCAGCCTTTCTAAAAAATACCAAAAACTAAAGAACATCAACATACTTAAGAAATTGCATCAACGAATGGGCAAAACAGCCAGCTAACATTAAATGGCAGTATCAAACTTGCATATATTGTTATTAATTCTAAATTTAAATCGACTAAATCCCCCAATCCAAAGACACAGACAGGCAAAAAAAAGCCAAGACCCATTGGTATGCTACATCCAGACCCATCTCACATGCAAGGATACACAAAGACTCAAAACAAAGGGATGGAGAAAAATTTACCGACTAAATGGAGAGCAAAAATAAATAAATAGAAAGCAGGAGTTGCAATTTTTGCTGATGAAATAGACTTCGAAGCAACAAGGATCAGGAGAGGCAAAGGGATCAATGTAACAAGAAGTGCTAAAGATCCTAAGTGTATATGCACCCAATACAGGAATGCCCAGATATATAGGACTTATGGAGAGACTTGGACTCCCACACAATGATAGTGGGAGACTTCAGCATCAATATTAGACAGATCAATGAGACAGAAAGTTAACATCAATATCCAGGACTTGAACTCAGATCCAGAACAAGTAGACTTAATTGACATTTGTAGAACTATCCACTTTAAATACACAAAGTGTACACTCTTATCAGTACCACATCACACCTATTTATAGGTTTAAATGAAATATTAGTTGGCTGCTTGTTAATTATTTTCTTCCCTCATTTTTTTTTTATGTCTCTATTATCAAACACAATTACAGGCATACCCATTTTTAGACTGCATTCTAGCCCGGGCAATAAAGCAACACCCCTGTTCTCTCTCCCTCTTCCTCCTCCTCATTTTTTTTTCATTTTCTTTTTTTTTTTTTATTCTTTCTCTTTCTTTCTCTCTTTCAAAAAAAAAAAAGAAATGTGATTTAATTGGCTCAACTTCTGCAGGGTATACAGGAAGCACAGTGCTGGAATCTGCTTCTGGGGAGCCCTCAGGAAGCTTTTACTCATGGCAGAAGGTGAACAGAAGCTTGCAGTTCACATGGCAAAAGCGGGAGCAAGAGAGAGAGAGTTGGATCAGAGTTGCCACACCTTTTTAAATGACCAGGTCTTGTGTGAACTGAGCGAGAGATCACTTATCATCAAGGGGATGGCCCAAGTCATTCATGAGAGATCCACTTCCATGATCCAACTCCTACCACCAGGCCTCACCTCCAAAACTGGGGATTACAATTCAACATGAGATTTGAGTGGGGACAAATATCCAAACTATATCAGGCATTAATCCTTTCATGAGAGTACAGCCCTCATGACCTAAACACTCCTATTAAGCTCCACCTCCCAACACTGTTGCACTGGGGAATAAGCTTCCAACATATGCTTTTTGGGGACACATTCAAACCATATCATCTATATTTTGGGATTTTTACATAAAAATATAAATAATGTCAATTTGCTATTAAAATCATCACACTTAGACACTGCAGATTAGAAGGCTGTGATTCAGAGATGTAATTATTTAATTAAAATGGTCAGCAGGAAAGATGTGAAGGGAAGTCTACACACTCAAGGACAAATGACAAAAAGAGGATTTTTGACAATGAAAGATAGAGAAAAATAAGTGTTTGTTGTGAGAACAGATTCCAGTTTGCACAGCCAGCTGGAAGCTAAGAGAATTTGTTCTTGATAGACTACATACAGGAAAACTAGCCAGAGAGAGTTTGGCAGGGTGGTTAAGGAGGACTCTGAAGATAGATAGGACTTGGTTTGAATCTTTGCTCTGCCATTTTTATCCAGGTAACCTTAGACAAGTCTCATCATCAACCTAAAATTCACTATTCTCTGCTATAAAATGAAGATAGTACTTATTTCATAAAGTTGTTAAGACATTAAATAAGCTATGTGTATCACCTAGCAAAGTATCTAGTCCACAAAATAAGGCCAAATAAAAATTTAAGAGTGGAAAACTCAATACTCTATTTTAACTCTAAACAATTGGGAAAATTAGTGTAAAATTAAAATTTTAAGAGGGCTCTCAATATCCCTACACCCTAGTTTATACACCTTACACATGACTATGATGAGATAGTCACTCCCAGGATTAGACTCTGTTCTAAAGTACAGTTGACTTTAAGAACAGATTATTCTGTGTAGACCTAACCTAATCAGCTGAATCCTTAAAAGGGACTGTGCTTTTCCTAGTGAAAGATATTAGAAACATGAGAGAGATTCAACACAAAGAAGACTCTCTTGTTGGCTTTAAAGATGGAGAGAGCCACAGGGTTAAGGAAGCAGAAGGGAAAGTTGCCCCTGCTGCCAGCCGGCAAGAGAATGAAGACTTCAGCTCTACATGTGCAAGGAACTGAACCTTGCCACAGTCACAGGAACTTGAAAAAGGACACTGGGCTCCAGATGGGAAGGTAGCCTAGGTATCACATTGATTTTAGTTTTGTGACACCCTGAGTGGAGAATCCAGTTACATCGTGCAAAGACTTCTGGCCAACAGAACAGTGAGCATAAAGTTTGTGGTTACTTGTTACGCATTGAAAGAAAACTAACACAGTTGTGTTTTATAACTGATAGGATCTTTGGAAAAGAGTGACCATGTCCTTTGTACTTTGTAATTTGGAGAAGAATATAAATGGGTTTTTAACATTATTATAAAATGCTGAACTATTATCTGAGTTAGTTGTATTGGTTTGCATTACCATCAGTAGTATATGATAGCTCCTGCTACTCTACATCCTCTTCATGATTTGGCATTGTTAGATTTTTAAATTTTTTCCCATCTGCTAGGTATATAACAGTAACTGCTGTTTTAAATCACGTTGCCTTGATTTAGAAGAAGATTAGTAAATTGTATATGTTTACTGATGATTTGAATTTCTCCTGTTTTGAAGTACCTATTCCAAATCTATTGCTCATTTGCTTATGGATATATGTCATATGTTCTGGGTACAAGTGAGTCTTTTTTTGTTGTTTCTTATATAGATGTAAAAATTCTATTTGCACTACAAATATTCGAGTGAGTCTAATGGTGGTTAATAATTTTTTAGTAGACTGAAAATACATTTATCCATTCTTGCATAACATTTTCTCTGTTTACAGAAATCTAGCATATTATAGATCCCATTTCTGAGTCTGAATTTCACTGTGGCTGTTGAGAAGTAAAGGGTTAGTATACCACATCTATAATCATAATCCAACTTTGAGGGACTCTCTGACTTTGAGGTTCTGTATTTTCATAGAATGTGCTTGGGTGTAGATTTCTTAAATTTTATTTTTTTCTTCAGAGACAGGGTTGCCCAGTCTGGTGTGCAGTGGTGCAATCATGGCTAGCTTCAGCCTCAACTTCCTGGTCTCAAATGATCCTCCCATCTCCTGACTTCCGGGGATCCTCCTGCTTCAGCTTCCCAAAGTGTTCGGTTTACTGACATGAGCCATGGCGCCCTACCTGAATTTTCAAAAATTTTGCTTGTTTGAGATTCATTGTGATTATTGAATAACTGAATGAATACCTTTGATTAATTTTTGAAAAACTCTCACCCCTTATCATTACAAATATTGCATTGCCCCTATTTTTTCTTTCACTGTGTTATGTAACAAAGACTGAGTATTTGTTAGTCACTTTCTTCTACATGTCTTTCAACATTTATTTCATGTTTTTCTTCTCTTTTATTTTTGTGCTCCATTCTGGAACTGTTATACAGACCATCTTCTAATTCACAAATTCTTTTTTCATTTGTGTTGATTCTGGTATGTGTGTGTGTGTGTGTGTGTGTGTGTGTGTGTGTGTGCTGAAGTGCGGTCATGTGATCATGGTTCACTGTAACTTCAAACTCCTGGACTCAAGTGATCCTCCCATTTCAGCCTAATGAGTAGCTGAGATTACAGGTGTGTACCACCTCACCTGGATAATTTTCAAAACTTTTGTACAGACAGTGTCTTGCTTTGTTGCCTAGGCTTGTGTTTCTAATCTCAATTATTTTAATTTTCATGTTAAGAAATACTATTTGATTTTTAAAATCTGCTGTTTGCTTTTTAATGAATTCTTCTCCCTTACAAATATATTCAAGCTTGTCTTTTATTTAAAAACACAGTAAGCATGATTTCTTTATTGCCTGTGTTAATAATTTCATTATATTAGTCATTTTAGATCTGTTTATGGTTTCAGCTAATTGTCATTTACAGTGCTTTATCTCCATGTGTTGATTGAAGATATCTGTGTCTGTGAACTGCCCATTTTTCTTTTCTTTTATTTTGGAAACAGAGTTTCACTCTTGTCGCCCAGGCTGGAGTGCAGTTGCGTGATCTAGGCTCACAGCAACCTCCTCCTCCTGGGTTCAAGTGATTCTCCTGCCTCAGCCTCCCAAGTAGCTGGGATTGTAAAATATTTGTATTTATACTGTGAGATGGAAAATTTGTTTCTCCCTAGAGATATCCATTAGTCCTAGCACCATTTACTAAATACTTTATCCTTTCCTCGCTTGATTGAAATACTAAATTATCATGTATGTCTGAGTCTGTCTGGGTTTATACTCTGTTTTACTGGTGCCTTCACCTCTACACTGTCTGCAGGCCTTCTTCATCTTTTTCAAAATTATTTGACAACCAAAGTGTAGGGGTCATCCTGTCAGTATCATATTAAAACAAGATTACAGTCTTAATTGCAATTGAATTTATGTGATCTTATATAAATTGTTACTATTTTATCATAATAACTTTTAAGACATATTGAGTCTTTTCATCTACAAATATAATATGTCTCTTGATCTATTTCTTCAATGATATGTTATAGTTTCTCCATAAAGGTTTGTTTGTTTTTTGTTTTGTTTTTATGATGAGGTCTTGCCCTGTTGCTCAGGCTGGAGTGCAGTGGTGCAATCATAGTTCACTGCAACCTTGAACTCCTGGGTTCAAATAAGCCTCCTGCCTCACCCAAGTAGCTGGGACTACGGGCATGTGCCACCATGAGCAGCTATGTCTATAATGTTTTTGAACATCTTTGTTTCTCATTACCTACAGTTTTTGTGTTTGTGAATGATATCTTTTTTCTTTATACTTTATGGTTGATTTAGCTGGTGTAATTGGTGTTTATAAATATCATTAATTTTTGTATGTTGATCTTGTATCCAGCAATCTTTATGAACTCTTTTTAGGTCTATGAGTTTAATAGGAGATTTGCTTGTCTTTTCTATCTAGGTGATCATATCACAGAGACAGTTTTGTCTTTTCCTTTGCAATGTTTCTTCCCCATATGGTGGTGAATACAGAAGATAATAGCAAGGAACCCTGCTTGTTTATTCACAAGTTAGAAATGCTTCAAAAGTTTTTCCATTTAGTGTGATGTTTATAGAGGCTTTTGAGAGTTCTTTTAAAAAATCAGATTAAGGAAGTTTCCTTCTATTCTTCATTTTCAAGATGTTATTATTTTTAAAAAGTCATGAGTGAATAAAGACTTTTCTTGAATGCATTTAGGTCTCTGTAATTTTTTTCAATTTTTTTTTTTAATGAATGAGAGGTTTTTAATTTTGCCCAGGTTGGCCTTGAACTCATAGCCTCGCCTCCTCAAGCGCCAGGACAACTGGCCAGAGCCACCGCGGCTCCCTCTGTAATTTGTTTTCAATGAACAGATAGAATTTATTTCAGAACTTATTAATGCAATGTACTAAAGAGCATTAACAGGGAAAATGCTCAATGAAAAAAATGTTTGATAACACTTAGCATTTATTTAAAACTAGGATTAGAAAGAAAATTTTTAATGTTAAAAACTTTCCCTCTGATAGTGAGATGCCCACCATTTATAACAGTGCATAATACCTACTGCACTGTTCTATAGGTATTATGGGTCCCCATAATATTGAGTTAAATTTGTTTGTCTTTTCAAGACCTGAAGTCACTTACACCAATAGTTTCAGTTTTATTTACTGCTTTAATCTTCTGATTCACTATGATTTGTATCTTGAATTCTTTTTAAACTTTATTTCATCTTATATGTTCATAGTAGATTGCCTCAAATCAAAAGCTTATAAGAGCTATTTTAACTAAAGCCTGATAGACATATTGTGTTGAATTAGGACCCAACTCCACAAAGGTATATTCATATTCTAACCTCTGGACCCCATTAATGTGATCTTATTTGAAAATGCATTTTGCAGAAGTGATTCATTAAGAATCTCAAGATGAGATCATCCTATATAATCTGGGTGGGCTATAAATCCAACAAGTGTCCTTCCAAGAGACATTCAAAGGAAGAACATATGGGCAGATGAAGGAGAAGGTCAACTGAAGATGGAGACAGAGATTGGAATTATGCAGCCACAAGCCAAGGAGTGGTTTCCCCAGAGGCTTCAGAAGGAGTGTGGCTTTACTGACAGTTTGATTTTGGACTTATTACCTCCAGAACTGTAAGAGAATACATTTTTGTTGTTTTAAGCCACTCAATTTGTGGTAATTTGTTGTGGCAGGCTTAGTAAAGCCTAGTGAAGTAGGAAATTCTTTATTCTGATTGATTCTTTTTCTATTTTATATGTTTTAAACTTCCTCTACAGTCTCTCATCCTTTAACTTTGCATAGGGGTGATTGTCACCTCATTTCATACAATAAGAAGCAGGAGTCTTGTAGCTTAGTGTCTCATTGTCTTTTAAAACACCTTTTTTTTTTTCTGAAAAGATTTGAATTATTTTTCTGATATTAAGGGAATGAAGGAGGCCTGGCGCAGTGGCTCACGCCTGTAATCCCAGCACTTTGAGAAGCTGAGATGGGCAGATCACGAGCTCAGGAGACTAAGAGCATCCCGGCTAACAGATGAAACCCCGTCTCTACTTAAAATACCAAAAATTAGCTAGGAGTGGTGGCCCGTGCCTATAGTCCCAGCTACTCGGGAGGCTGAGGCAGGAGAATCACGTGAACCCAGGAGGTGGAGGTTGCAGTGAGCTGAGATAGTGCCACTGTACTGTAACCTGGGTGACACAGTGAAATTCTGTCTCAAATAAATAAATAAATAAATAAAGGAGGATGCATAGTGATCTCATGGAAAGGTATGTTTAGTTAGAAATACTGAGAGTAGGGAAGTTAACATTGTCTTGGCATAAACACAAATCAACTTTATATTTGACATAATATGACTGACAGTATTAAATGATGAAGGACTGAGCCTTCACATGGAACATGAACCAAACATTATTATCCTAGCAGAATCAGGGAGTGAAAATAAATATATAAGAATTATGAAAAGGTATCTGAAAAATCTATACAATCAGGTAGTGCTCAGGTGAAAAATTCTGTACATGTTCCTCTGTGTGTGTGTTTTAAAGAGCCGTCATTTCTAGTATTTAAGATGTGGCCTTTCCTAACCCTATTATATATAACTTTGCATTTATAAATATTGTTCTTTATAATGATTTTACCTGCAAAATCTCAAATAATATGGCTCCACTGTTAATAGATAACTATTCAGTAACTGAAAAGTCAAGTGCATTACCTAATAAATAGAAAATCATTTTCAAGATTTTTTGGATGGGTTTTAAATTGCCAGTACACTCTGAGGCATGAGTCTCCCCTGCCTGGGTCACCAGTCAAGGACCTGCACGTGCATTCACATCATTAAGTATTTTTCTCATTAACTAACAAGAATATTGATCTTTGGGTGAGGGCTTTGGAGAAGAGAAGCAGGACTGTTGTAGCTTAGTGTGTCATACAGTGGAGCTCTGAGATAGGTGTTTTTCCCTTCAGTATTTCAGCTGTGACCTGAACTACTGGAGTTCAGCTTCAACATAATTGCAGCACAGCAAGGAGTCCCTTCTGGAAACCAGCTGCTTGATCAGGGATTCATTTATCAGGGGGATTATGACTCCAAACATTTTTCTAGACTGTTGTTGCCATTTAAAGGGGGAAAAAAAGAGGAGTCTGGGGAACTAATTAGGAAGGAGTGGCTCCCCTCAGAGTCTTGACCTTAACCCCACTGAGAAAGTATGGGATTTACTTTACCTAAGTGAGGAAAGAACATAAATAGCTGGCAAAAATGCTTTGTGGTATGACTTCCAGCAAGTAATGAATTAGCCTGATACAGACATACACATAAACACACACACACACACACACACACACACACACACACACACACATGCAAGTACACACCTACAAGAAAAACACCAAATGCTTTAAAATTGCAATTAAGTGTATCATTATGACACATTTTATTATTTTGCATTTTCCTGGTTACAAGAAAAACAGATTAATTTGTAATTAGTATATACAGGATTTAATCTGTGATTAGCAGATAAAGGATATAACCTAAAAAACTTTTTTTTTTCACATTTTGGTAGGTTATGGAATGTTAATACAATAAATTTAGGTGTCATTTTCTATTATTCTGCTTAGTATATTGTGTTTTGTTTATGTGCATTTTAATGTCTTTCATTAATTTTAGAAAACTCTCAGTCTTTATCTTTCAGCATATTACCTCTTCCATATCCTTTCTCTCTTCTCTTTCTTCAACTCTAGTTGTATGTTACACCTTCCCATGTTATTCTCCATCTTTTTCAATCTCTCTCTCATTAAAAAAAAATCCTGATACATCTGTGTTACATTCTGGCAATTTCGTTATATTTATCTTCCAGTTACTGAGCTGTTTCAAATGTACTATTTAATCCAGTCACTAACATTTTAATTTCAATGATTGTAATTTTTGTTTCTAAAAGTTTCATTTAAAAAAGCAACAGAGGCTTAGTTTTAAAAAGTTTAGTTTAGTGTTGAGAAGAATTTAGAGTTTACAGTTTGCAGAACTGCAAAAACTTCAGAAATTTAGCTTTTATTGAAGGCATTGTGCTGTCCTCTCCCTTGCATTTCTTTAAAACACTAGTATTTTGATCTTCATAATACCCTTGTAAGGTGTTTACTCTTATTTCCATTTTATGGGTAACAAAAGTGAGACTAAGAGGCCTATCCAAGGCCAATAAGTTACTAATAAGTAGAGCTGAAATTAAATTCATATTTTATTTCTCTCCTTATAACCATATTTTTTCTTATTTAAGTATATATTGTTAAATAATTTTCATTTAACTATACATACTTGGAGTAGAGGAGGATACTCCAAGTAATAATATGTACCATGGAGTAGTGGAGGATTATGTAATTAGGGAAAGATGTGCTTAATCCATTATATAGAAATAAGTAGGCTTAGCCCAGGATAACTCAAAATATTTCCTGAGTAAATGACAATGAAATTTCAAAGTATTTTTTTTCCTACTTATTTTGTTCATGTCTATGAATTTCCTCACTTCCTGCTTTATTTTTTCTATATTTGTATCCTTTTTTTGGGGGTCTTATGTTTTGTAAAGTAATACACAAATTGAAGTTTCTAATATTGCATATTTACTTCTTACTTTTGTTGGATCATTATAATGATGCAGTTAGATAATGTATGCCTAAGTTCCTCACGAGGTGTCTGGTTTATAATGGGTGCTCAAAAAAAAGAGGAATTGGAAAATTCTTTAATTTGCAAAGGCAGCATAAATACCGATCAAATAAAGTCATAATTCACCCTGGTATCCCTCACAGCATGTATGCATCAGGGTTCTCTAGAGGAACAGAACCACTTTGTGTGTATCTGTGTGTGTGTGTGTGTGTGTGTGTGTGTGTGTGTGTGTGTGTGTGT